>NW_027666478.1:0-29179 GCF_963455335.1 Martes martes
GGACTCTGTGAGATACGCGCCGCTGACAGCTCTCAGGCGCCCGGAACGTATTTCGGCAGAGCACGAACGGTGGTCGTCCCTCCTGTCAACCTCACAGGAACGCTTCAAACGTGTGAGGGACGTGTCGCTCAGGATGGACTCGCCACAGTGTGGACACGCTCGAAGCTTGGAAGCAGTTGGAACGGACCTGGTGGAAAACGAGAAGAGCTGCGCAGAGGGCCCTAGACTAAGCCCTTCCTTGCCGGGGACCATCGGGAGCTCCGCGTTCAGAGAAAAGGGCTCCGGCGGACAGGCCTTCGTGGCGGTGTCTTGCCCGTTGAGGCAAGAAGACAGAACAAGGACGGACTCAGGGCAGGTGGCATTCCGTGAGTTCGGTGCAGGCGACAGCTCTCACGCTCCCCAGAGGTATACTGGAAGAACCCGAACGGGGCTCGTCCCTACTGTCTACCTCACAGAGACGCCTCCAGCGTGCGAGGAAAGCGTGCGGGAGGACGGTCTCGCCACCGTTTTGAGCGTCTCGAAGGAAGGAAGCAGTGGGAACTGACCGGGTGGAAAGGGGGCCGAGTCGCGTAGCTGTCCCATTCCCGCCAGTCCGAGCCGTCGACCGTCCGCAGTTCTGTGTTCACTGACACAGCTGCAGGCAGACACCCATTCGTGGCAGTGTCGTCCCCGTTGAGGAACGAGACAGAACCGGGACGGAAAATGGGCTGTTTGGACTCTGTGAGATACGCGCCGCTGACAGCTCTCAGGCGCCCGGAACGTATTTCGGCAGAGCACGAACGGTGGTCGTCCCTCCTGTCAACCTCACAGGAACGCTTCAAACGTGTGAGGGACGTGTCGCTCAGGATGGACTCGCCACAGTGTGGACACGCTCGAAGCTTGGAAGCAGTTGGAACGGACCTGGTGGAAAACGAGAAGAGCTGCGCAGAGGGCCCTAGACTAAGCCCTTCCTTGCCGGGGACCATCGGGAGCTCCGCGTTCAGAGAAAAGGGCTCCGGCGGACAGGCCTTCGTGGCGGTGTCTTGCCCGTTGAGGCAAGAAGACAGAACAAGGACGGACTCAGGGCAGGTGGCATTCCGTGAGTTCGGTGCAGGCGACAGCTCTCACGCTCCCCAGAGGTATACTGGAAGAACCCGAACGGGGCTCGTCCCTACTGTCTACCTCACAGAGACGCCTCCAGCGTGCGAGGAAAGCGTGCGGGAGGACGGTCTCGCCACCGTTTTTGAGCGTCTCGAAGGAAGGAAGCAGTGGGAACTGACCGGGTGGAAAGGGGGCCGAGTCGCGTAGCTGTCCCATTCCCGCCAGTCCGAGCCGTCGACCGTCCGCAGTTCTGTGTTCACTGACACAGCTGCAGGCAGACACCCATTCGTGGCAGTGTCGTCCCCGTTGAGGAACGAGACAGAACCGGGACGGAAAATGGGCTGTTTGGACTCTGTGAGATACGCGCCGCTGACAGCTCTCAGGCGCCCGGAACGTATTTCGGCAGAGCACGAACGGTGGTCGTCCCTCCTGTCAACCTCACAGGAACGCTTCAAACGTGTGAGGGACGTGTCGCTCAGGATGGACTCGCCACAGTGTGGACACGCTCGAAGCTTGGAAGCAGTTGGAACGGACCTGGTGGAAAACGAGAAGAGCTGCGCAGAGGGCCCTAGACTAAGCCCTTCCTTGCCGGGGACCATCGGGAGCTCCGCGTTCAGAGAAAAGGGCTCCGGCGGACAGGCCTTCGTGGCGGTGTCTTGCCCGTTGAGGCAAGAAGACAGAACAAGGACGGACTCAGGGCAGGTGGCATTCCGTGAGTTCGGTGCAGGCGACAGCTCTCACGCTCCCCAGAGGTATACTGGAAGAACCCGAACGGGGCTCGTCCCTACTGTCTACCTCACAGAGACGCCTCCAGCGTGCGAGGAAAGCGTGCGGGAGGACGGTCTCGCCACCGTTTTGAGCGTCTCGAAGGAAGGAAGCAGTGGGAACTGACCGGGTGGAAAGGGGGCCGAGTCGCGTAGCTGTCCCATTCCCGCCAGTCCGAGCCGTCGACCGTCCGCAGTTCTGTGTTCACTGACACAGCTGCAGGCAGACACCCATTCGTGGCAGTGTCGTCCCCGTTGAGGAACGAGACAGAACCGGGACGGAAAATGGGCTGTTTGGACTCTGTGAGATACGCGCCGCTGACAGCTCTCAGGCGCCCGGAACGTATTTCGGCAGAGCACGAACGGTGGTCGTCCCTCCTGTCAACCTCACAGGAACGCTTCAAACGTGTGAGGGACGTGTCGCTCAGGATGGACTCGCCACAGTGTGGACACGCTCGAAGCTTGGAAGCAGTTGGAACGGACCTGGTGGAAAACGAGAAGAGCTGCGCAGAGGGCCCTAGACTAAGCCCTTCCTTGCCGGGGACCATCGGGAGCTCCGCGTTCAGAGAAAAGGGCTCCGGCGGACAGGCCTTCGTGGCGGTGTCTTGCCCGTTGAGGCAAGAAGACAGAACAAGGACGGACTCAGGGCAGGTGGCATTCCGTGAGTTCGGTGCAGGCGACAGCTCTCACGCTCCCCAGAGGTATACTGGAAGAACCCGAACGGGGCTCGTCCCTACTGTCTACCTCACAGAGACGCCTCCAGCGTGCGAGGAAAGCGTGCGGGAGGACGGTCTCGCCACCGTTTTTGAGCGTCTCGAAGGAAGGAAGCAGTGGGAACTGACCGGGTGGAAAGGGGGCCGAGTCGCGTAGCTGTCCCATTCCCGCCAGTCCGAGCCGTCGACCGTCCGCAGTTCTGTGTTCACTGACACAGCTGCAGGCAGACACCCATTCGTGGCAGTGTCGTCCCCGTTGAGGAACGAGACAGAACCGGGACGGAAAATGGGCTGTTTGGACTCTGTGAGATACGCGCCGCTGACAGCTCTCAGGCGCCCGGAACGTATTTCGGCAGAGCACGAACGGTGGTCGTCCCTCCTGTCAACCTCACAGGAACGCTTCAAACGTGTGAGGGACGTGTCGCTCAGGATGGACTCGCCACAGTGTGGACACGCTCGAAGCTTGGAAGCAGTTGGAACGGACCTGGTGGAAAACGAGAAGAGCTGCGCAGAGGGCCCTAGACTAAGCCCTTCCTTGCCGGGGACCATCGGGAGCTCCGCGTTCAGAGAAAAGGGCTCCGGCGGACAGGCCTTCGTGGCGGTGTCTTGCCCGTTGAGGCAAGAAGACAGAACAAGGACGGACTCAGGGCAGGTGGCATTCCGTGAGTTCGGTGCAGGCGACAGCTCTCACGCTCCCCAGAGGTATACTGGAAGAACCCGAACGGGGCTCGTCCCTACTGTCTACCTCACAGAGACGCCTCCAGCGTGCGAGGAAAGCGTGCGGGAGGACGGTCTCGCCACCGTTTTGAGCGTCTCGAAGGAAGGAAGCAGTGGGAACTGACCGGGTGGAAAGGGGGCCGAGTCGCGTAGCTGTCCCATTCCCGCCAGTCCGAGCCGTCGACCGTCCGCAGTTCTGTGTTCACTGACACAGCTGCAGGCAGACACCCATTCGTGGCAGTGTCGTCCCCGTTGAGGAACGAGACAGAACCGGGACGGAAAATGGGCTGTTTGGACTCTGTGAGATACGCGCCGCTGACAGCTCTCAGGCGCCCGGAACGTATTTCGGCAGAGCACGAACGGTGGTCGTCCCTCCTGTCAACCTCACAGGAACGCTTCAAACGTGTGAGGGACGTGTCGCTCAGGATGGACTCGCCACAGTGTGGACACGCTCGAAGCTTGGAAGCAGTTGGAACGGACCTGGTGGAAAACGAGAAGAGCTGCGCAGAGGGCCCTAGACTAAGCCCTTCCTTGCCGGGGACCATCGGGAGCTCCGCGTTAGAGAAAAGGGCTCCGGCGGACAGGCCTTCGTGGCGGTGTCTTGCCCGTTGAGGCAAGAAGACAGAACAAGGACGGACTCAGGGCAGGTGGCATTCCGTGAGTTCGGTGCAGGCGACAGCTCTCACGCTCCCCAGAGGTATACTGGAAGAACCCGAACGGGGCTCGTCCCTACTGTCTACCTCACAGACACGCCTCCAGCGTGCGAGGAAAGCGTGCGGGAGGACGGTCTCGCCACCGTTTTGAGCGTCTCGAAGGAAGGAAGCAGTGGGAACTGACCGGTGGAAAGGGGGCCGAGTCGCGTAGCTGTCCCATTCCCGCCAGTCCGAGCCGTCGACCGTCCGCAGTTCTGTGTTCACTGACACAGCTGCAGGCAGACACCCATTCGTGGCAGTGTCGTCCCCGTTGAGGAACGAGACAGAACCGGGACGGAAAATGGGCTGTTTGGACTCTGTGAGATACGCGCCGCTGACAGCTCTCAGGCGCCCGGAACGTATTTCGGCAGAGCACGAACGGTGGTCGTCCCTCCTGTCAACCTCACAGGAACGCTTCAAAACTTGTGAGGGACGTGTCGCTCAGGATGGACTCGCCACAGTGTGGACACGCTCGAAGCTTGGAAGCAGTTGGAACGGACCTGGTGGAAAACGAGAAGAGCTGCGCAGAGGGCCCTAGACTAAGCCCTTCCTTGCCGGGGACCATCGGGAGCTCCGCGTTCAGAGAAAGGGCTCCGGCGGACAGGCCTTCGTGGCGGTGTCTTGCCCGTTGAGGCAAGAAGACAGAACAAGGACGGACTCAGGGCAGGTGGCATTCCGTGAGTTCGGTGCAGGCGACAGCTCTCACGCTCCCCAGAGGTATACTGGAAGAACCCGAACGGGCTCGTCCCTACTGTCTACCTCACAGAGACGCCTCCAGCGTGCGAGGAAAGCGTGCGGGAGGACGGTCTCGCCACCGTTTTGAGCGTCTCGAAGGAAGGAAGCAGTGGGAACTGACCGGGTGGAAAGGGGGCCGAGTCGCGTAGCTGTCCCATTCCCGCCAGTCCGAGCCGTCGACCGTCCGCAGTTCTGTGTTCACTGACACAGCTGCAGGCAGACACCCATTCGTGGCAGTGTCGTCCCCGTTGAGGAACGAGACAGAACCGGGACGGAAAATGGGCTGTTTGGACTCTGTGAGATACGCGCCGCTGACAGCTCTCAGGCGCCCGGAACGTATTTCGGCAGAGCACGAACGGTGGTCGTCCCTCCTGTCAACCTCACAGGAACGCTTCAAACGTGTGAGGGACGTGTCGCTCAGGATGGACTCGCCACAGTGTGGACACGCTCGAAGCTTGGAAGCAGTTGGAACGGACCTGGTGGAAAACGAGAAGAGCTGCGCAGAGGGCCCTAGACTAAGCCCTTCCTTGCCGGGGACCATCGGGAGCTCCGCGTTCAGAGAAAAGGGCTCCGGCGGACAGGCCTTCGTGGCGGTGTCTTGCCCGTTGAGGCAAGAAGACAGAACAAGGACGGACTCAGGGCAGGTGGCATTCCGTGAGTTCGGTGCAGGCGACAGCTCTCACGCTCCCCAGAGGTATACTGGAAGAACCCGAACGGGGCTCGTCCCTACTGTCTACCTCACAGAGACGCCTCCAGCGTGCGAGGAAAGCGTGCGGGAGGACGGTCTCGCCACCGTTTTGAGCGTCTCGAAGGAAGGAAGCAGTGGGAACTGACCGGGTGGAAAGGGGGCCGAGTCGCGTAGCTGTCCCATTCCCGCCAGTCCGAGCCGTCGACCGTCCGCAGTTCTGTGTTCACTGACACAGCTGCAGGCAGACACCCATTCGTGGCAGTGTCGTCCCCGTTGAGGAACGAGACAGAACCGGGACGGAAAATGGGCTGTTTGGACTCTGTGAGATACGCGCCGCTGACAGCTCTCAGGCGCCCGGAACGTATTTCGGCAGAGCACGAACGGTGGTCGTCCCTCCTGTCAACCTCACAGGAACGCTTCAAACGTGTGAGGGACGTGTCGCTCAGGATGGACTCGCCACAGTGTGGACACGCTCGAAGCTTGGAAGCAGTTGGAACGGACCTGGTGGAAAACGAGAAGAGCTGCGCAGAGGGCCCTAGACTAAGCCCTTCCTTGCCGGGGACCATCGGGAGCTCCGCGTTCAGAGAAAAGGGCTCCGGCGGACAGGCCTTCGTGGCGGTGTCTTGCCCGTTGAGGCAAGAAGACAGAACAAGGACGGACTCAGGGCAGGTGGCATTCCGTGAGTTCGGTGCAGGCGACAGCTCTCACGCTCCCCAGAGGTATACTGGAAGAACCCGAACGGGGCTCGTCCCTACTGTCTACCTCACAGACACGCCTCCAGCGTGCGAGGAAAGCGTGCGGGAGGACGGTCTCGCCACCGTTTTGAGCGTCTCGAAGGAAGGAAGCAGTGGGAACTGACCGGGTGGAAAGGGGGCCGAGTCGCGTAGCTGTCCCATTCCCGCCAGTCCGAGCCGTCGACCGTCCGCAGTTCTGTGTTCACTGACACAGCTGCAGGCAGACACCCATTCGTGGCAGTGTCGTCCCCGTTGAGGAACGAGACAGAACCGGGACGGAAAATGGGCTGTTTGGACTCTGTGAGATACGCGCCGCTGACAGCTCTCAGGCGCCCGGAACGTATTTCGGCAGAGCACGAACGGTGGTCGTCCCTCCTGTCAACCTCACAGGAACGCTTCAAACGTGTGAGGGACGTGTCGCTCAGGATGGACTCGCCACAGTGTGGACACGCTCGAAGCTTGGAAGCAGTTGGAACGGACCTGGTGGAAAACGAGAAGAGCTGCGCAGAGGGCCCTAGACTAAGCCCTTCCTTGCCGGGGACCATCGGGAGCTCCGCGTTCAGAGAAAAGGGCTCCGGCGGACAGGCCTTCGTGGCGGTGTCTTGCCCGTTGAGGCAAGAAGACAGAACAAGGACGGACTCAGGGCAGGTGGCATTCCGTGAGTTCGGTGCAGGCGACAGCTCTCACGCTCCCCAGAGGTATACTGGAAGAACCCGAACGGGGCTCGTCCCTACTGTCTACCTCACAGAGACGCCTCCAGCGTGCGAGGAAAGCGTGCGGGAGGACGGTCTCGCCACCGTTTTGAGCGTCTCGAAGGAAGGAAGCAGTGGGAACTGACCGGGTGGAAAGGGGGCCGAGTCGCGTAGCTGTCCCATTCCCGCCAGTCCGAGCCGTCGACCGTCCGCAGTTCTGTGTTCACTGACACAGCTGCAGGCAGACACCCATTCGTGGCAGTGTCGTCCCCGTTGAGGAACGAGACAGAACCGGGACGGAAAATGGGCTGTTTGGACTCTGTGAGATACGCGCCGCTGACAGCTCTCAGGCGCCCGGAACGTATTTCGGCAGAGCACGAACGGTGGTCGTCCCTCCTGTCAACCTCACAGGAACGCTTCAAACGTGTGAGGGACGTGTCGCTCAGGATGGACTCGCCACAGTGTGGACACGCTCGAAGCTTGGAAGCAGTTGGAACGGACCTGGTGGAAAACGAGAAGAGCTGCGCAGAGGGCCCTAGACTAAGCCCTTCCTTGCCGGGGACCATCGGGAGCTCCGCGTTCAGAGAAAAGGGCTCCGGCGGACAGGCCTTCGTGGCGGTGTCTTGCCCGTTGAGGCAAGAAGACAGAACAAGGACGGACTCAGGGCAGGTGGCATTCCGTGAGTTCGGTGCAGGCGACAGCTCTCACGCTCCCCAGAGGTATACTGGAAGAACCCGAACGGGGCTCGTCCCTACTGTCTACCTCACAGAGACGCCTCCAGCGTGCGAGGAAAGCGTGCGGGAGGACGGTCTCGCCACCGTTTTGAGCGTCTCGAAGGAAGGAAGCAGTGGGAACTGACCGGGTGGAAAGGGGGCCGAGTCGCGTAGCTGTCCCATTCCCGCCAGTCCGAGCCGTCGACCGTCCGCAGTTCTGTGTTCACTGACACAGCTGCAGGCAGACACCCATTCGTGGCAGTGTCGTCCCCGTTGAGGAACGAGACAGAACCGGGACGGAAAATGGGCTGTTTGGACTCTGTGAGATACGCGCCGCTGACAGCTCTCAGGCGCCCGGAACGTATTTCGGCAGAGCACGAACGGTGGTCGTCCCTCCTGTCAACCTCACAGGAACGCTTCAAACGTGTGAGGGACGTGTCGCTCAGGATGGACTCGCCACAGTGTGGACACGCTCGAAGCTTGGAAGCAGTTGGAACGGACCTGGTGGAAAACGAGAAGAGCTGCGCAGAGGGCCCTAGACTAAGCCCTTCCTTGCCGGGGACCATCGGGAGCTCCGCGTTCAGAGAAAAGGGCTCCGGCGGACAGGCCTTCGTGGCGGTGTCTTGCCCGTTGAGGCAAGAAGACAGAACAAGGACGGACTCAGGGCAGGTGGCATTCCGTGAGTTCGGTGCAGGCGACAGCTCTCACGCTCCCCAGAGGTATACTGGAAGAACCCGAACGGGGCTCGTCCCTACTGTCTACCTCACAGAGACGCCTCCAGCGTGCGAGGAAAGCGTGCGGGAGGACGGTCTCGCCACCGTTTTGAGCGTCTCGAAGGAAGGAAGCAGTGGGAACTGACCGGGTGGAAAGGGGGCCGAGTCGCGTAGCTGTCCCATTCCCGCCAGTCCGAGCCGTCGACCGTCCGCAGTTCTGTGTTCACTGACACAGCTGCAGGCAGACACCCATTCGTGGCAGTGTCGTCCCCGTTGAGGAACGAGACAGAACCGGGACGGAAAATGGGCTGTTTGGACTCTGTGAGATACGCGCCGCTGACAGCTCTCAGGCGCCCGGAACGTATTTCGGCAGAGCACGAACGGTGGTCGTCCCTCCTGTCAACCTCACAGGAACGCTTCAAACGTGTGAGGGACGTGTCGCTCAGGATGGACTCGCCACAGTGTGGACACGCTCGAAGCTTGGAAGCAGTTGGAACGGACCTGGTGGAAAACGAGAAGAGCTGCGCAGAGGGCCCTAGACTAAGCCCTTCCTTGCCGGGGACCATCGGGAGCTCCGCGTTCAGAGAAAAGGGCTCCGGCGGACAGGCCTTCGTGGCGGTGTCTTGCCCGTTGAGGCAAGAAGACAGAACAAGGACGGACTCAGGGCAGGTGGCATTCCGTGAGTTCGGTGCAGGCGACAGCTCTCACGCTCCCCAGAGGTATACTGGAAGAACCCGAACGGGGCTCGTCCCTACTGTCTACCTCACAGAGACGCCTCCAGCGTGCGAGGAAAGCGTGCGGGAGGACGGTCTCGCCACCGTTTTGAGCGTCTCGAAGGAAGGAAGCAGTGGGAACTGACCGGGTGGAAAGGGGGCCGAGTCGCGTAGCTGTCCCATTCCCGCCAGTCCGAGCCGTCGACCGTCCGCAGTTCTGTGTTCACTGACACAGCTGCAGGCAGACACCCATTCGTGGCAGTGTCGTCCCCGTTGAGGAACGAGACAGAACCGGGACGGAAAATGGGCTGTTTGGACTCTGTGAGATACGCGCCGCTGACAGCTCTCAGGCGCCCGGAACGTATTTCGGCAGAGCACGAACGGTGGTCGTCCCTCCTGTCAACCTCACAGGAACGCTTCAAACGTGTGAGGGACGTGTCGCTCAGGATGGACTCGCCACAGTGTGGACACGCTCGAAGCTTGGAAGCAGTTGGAACGGACCTGGTGGAAAACGAGAAGAGCTGCGCAGAGGGCCCTAGACTAAGCCCTTCCTTGCCGGGGACCATCGGGAGCTCCGCGTTCAGAGAAAAGGGCTCCGGCGGACAGGCCTTCGTGGCGGTGTCTTGCCCGTTGAGGCAAGAAGACAGAACAAGGACGGACTCAGGGCAGGTGGCATTCCGTGAGTTCGGTGCAGGCGACAGCTCTCACGCTCCCCAGAGGTATACTGGAAGAACCCGAACGGGGCTCGTCCCTACTGTCTACCTCACAGAGACGCCTCCAGCGTGCGAGGAAAGCGTGCGGGAGGACGGTCTCGCCACCGTTTTGAGCGTCTCGAAGGAAGGAAGCAGTGGGAACTGACCGGGTGGAAAGGGGGCCGAGTCGCGTAGCTGTCCCATTCCCGCCAGTCCGAGCCGTCGACCGTCCGCAGTTCTGTGTTCACTGACACAGCTGCAGGCAGACACCCATTCGTGGCAGTGTCGTCCCCGTTGAGGAACGAGACAGAACCGGGACGGAAAATGGGCTGTTTGGACTCTGTGAGATACGCGCCGCTGACAGCTCTCAGGCGCCCGGAACGTATTTCGGCAGAGCACGAACGGTGGTCGTCCCTCCTGTCAACCTCACAGGAACGCTTCAAACGTGTGAGGGACGTGTCGCTCAGGATGGACTCGCCACAGTGTGGACACGCTCGAAGCTTGGAAGCAGTTGGAACGGACCTGGTGGAAAACGAGAAGAGCTGCGCAGAGGGCCCTAGACTAAGCCCTTCCTTGCCGGGGACCATCGGGAGCTCCGCGTTCAGAGAAAAGGGCTCCGGCGGACAGGCCTTCGTGGCGGTGTCTTGCCCGTTGAGGCAAGAAGACAGAACAAGGACGGACTCAGGGCAGGTGGCATTCCGTGAGTTCGGTGCAGGCGACAGCTCTCACGCTCCCCAGAGGTATACTGGAAGAACCCGAACGGGGCTCGTCCCTACTGTCTACCTCACAGAGACGCCTCCAGCGTGCGAGGAAAGCGTGCGGGAGGACGGTCTCGCCACCGTTTTGAGCGTCTCGAAGGAAGGAAGCAGTGGGAACTGACCGGGTGGAAAGGGGGCCGAGTCGCGTAGCTGTCCCATTCCCGCCAGTCCGAGCCGTCGACCGTCCGCAGTTCTGTGTTCACTGACACAGCTGCAGGCAGACACCCATTCGTGGCAGTGTCGTCCCCGTTGAGGAACGAGACAGAACCGGGACGGAAAATGGGCTGTTTGGACTCTGTGAGATACGCGCCGCTGACAGCTCTCAGGCGCCCGGAACGTATTTCGGCAGAGCACGAACGGTGGTCGTCCCTCCTGTCAACCTCACAGGAACGCTTCAAACGTGTGAGGGACGTGTCGCTCAGGATGGACTCGCCACAGTGTGGACACGCTCGAAGCTTGGAAGCAGTTGGAACGGACCTGGTGGAAAACGAGAAGAGCTGCGCAGAGGGCCCTAGACTAAGCCCTTCCTTGCCGGGGACCATCGGGAGCTCCGCGTTCAGAGAAAAGGGCTCCGGCGGACAGGCCTTCGTGGCGGTGTCTTGCCCGTTGAGGCAAGAAGACAGAACAAGGACGGACTCAGGGCAGGTGGCATTCCGTGAGTTCGGTGCAGGCGACAGCTCTCACGCTCCCCAGAGGTATACTGGAAGAACCCGAACGGGGCTCGTCCCTACTGTCTACCTCACAGAGACGCCTCCAGCGTGCGAGGAAAGCGTGCGGGAGGACGGTCTCGCCACCGTTTTGAGCGTCTCGAAGGAAGGAAGCAGTGGGAACTGACCGGGTGGAAAGGGGGCCGAGTCGCGTAGCTGTCCCATTCCCGCCAGTCCGAGCCGTCGACCGTCCGCAGTTCTGTGTTCACTGACACAGCTGCAGGCAGACACCCATTCGTGGCAGTGTCGTCCCCGTTGAGGAACGAGACAGAACCGGGACGGAAAATGGGCTGTTTGGACTCTGTGAGATACGCGCCGCTGACAGCTCTCAGGCGCCCGGAACGTATTTCGGCAGAGCACGAACGGTGGTCGTCCCTCCTGTCAACCTCACAGGAACGCTTCAAACGTGTGAGGGACGTGTCGCTCAGGATGGACTCGCCACAGTGTGGACACGCTCGAAGCTTGGAAGCAGTTGGAACGGACCTGGTGGAAAACGAGAAGAGCTGCGCAGAGGGCCCTAGACTAAGCCCTTCCTTGCCGGGGACCATCGGGAGCTCCGCGTTCAGAGAAAAGGGCTCCGGCGGACAGGCCTTCGTGGCGGTGTCTTGCCCGTTGAGGCAAGAAGACAGAACAAGGACGGACTCAGGGCAGGTGGCATTCCGTGAGTTCGGTGCAGGCGACAGCTCTCACGCTCCCCAGAGGTATACTGGAAGAACCCGAACGGGGCTCGTCCCTACTGTCTACCTCACAGAGACGCCTCCAGCGTGCGAGGAAAGCGTGCGGGAGGACGGTCTCGCCACCGTTTTGAGCGTCTCGAAGGAAGGAAGCAGTGGGAACTGACCGGGTGGAAAGGGGGCCGAGTCGCGTAGCTGTCCCATTCCCGCCAGTCCGAGCCGTCGACCGTCCGCAGTTCTGTGTTCACTGACACAGCTGCAGGCAGACACCCATTCGTGGCAGTGTCGTCCCCGTTGAGGAACGAGACAGAACCGGGACGGAAAATGGGCTGTTTGGACTCTGTGAGATACGCGCCGCTGACAGCTCTCAGGCGCCCGGAACGTATTTCGGCAGAGCACGAACGGTGGTCGTCCCTCCTGTCAACCTCACAGGAACGCTTCAAACGTGTGAGGGACGTGTCGCTCAGGATGGACTCGCCACAGTGTGGACACGCTCGAAGCTTGGAAGCAGTTGGAACGGACCTGGTGGAAAACGAGAAGAGCTGCGCAGAGGGCCCTAGACTAAGCCCTTCCTTGCCGGGGACCATCGGGAGCTCCGCGTTCAGAGAAAAGGGCTCCGGCGGACAGGCCTTCGTGGCGGTGTCTTGCCCGTTGAGGCAAGAAGACAGAACAAGGACGGACTCAGGGCAGGTGGCATTCCGTGAGTTCGGTGCAGGCGACAGCTCTCACGCTCCCCAGAGGTATACTGGAAGAACCCGAACGGGGCTCGTCCCTACTGTCTACCTCACAGAGACGCCTCCAGCGTGCGAGGAAAGCGTGCGGGAGGACGGTCTCGCCACCGTTTTGAGCGTCTCGAAGGAAGGAAGCAGTGGGAACTGACCGGGTGGAAAGGGGGCCGAGTCGCGTAGCTGTCCCATTCCCGCCAGTCCGAGCCGTCGACCGTCCGCAGTTCTGTGTTCACTGACACAGCTGCAGGCAGACACCCATTCGTGGCAGTGTCGTCCCCGTTGAGGAACGAGACAGAACCGGGACGGAAAATGGGCTGTTTGGACTCTGTGAGATACGCGCCGCTGACAGCTCTCAGGCGCCCGGAACGTATTTCGGCAGAGCACGAACGGTGGTCGTCCCTCCTGTCAACCTCACAGGAACGCTTCAAACGTGTGAGGGACGTGTCGCTCAGGATGGACTCGCCACAGTGTGGACACGCTCGAAGCTTGGAAGCAGTTGGAACGGACCTGGTGGAAAACGAGAAGAGCTGCGCAGAGGGCCCTAGACTAAGCCCTTCCTTGCCGGGGACCATCGGGAGCTCCGCGTTCAGAGAAAAGGGCTCCGGCGGACAGGCCTTCGTGGCGGTGTCTTGCCCGTTGAGGCAAGAAGACAGAACAAGGACGGACTCAGGGCAGGTGGCATTCCGTGAGTTCGGTGCAGGCGACAGCTCTCACGCTCCCCAGAGGTATACTGGAAGAACCCGAACGGGGCTCGTCCCTACTGTCTACCTCACAGACACGCCTCCAGCGTGCGAGGAAAGCGTGCGGGAGGACGGTCTCGCCACCGTTTTGAGCGTCTCGAAGGAAGGAAGCAGTGGGAACTGACCGGGTGGAAAGGGGGCCGAGTCGCGTAGCTGTCCCATTCCCGCCAGTCCGAGCCGTCGACCGTCCGCAGTTCTGTGTTCACTGACACAGCTGCAGGCAGACACCCATTCGTGGCAGTGTCGTCCCCGTTGAGGAACGAGACAGAACCGGGACGGAAAATGGGCTGTTTGGACTCTGTGAGATACGCGCCGCTGACAGCTCTCAGGCGCCCGGAACGTATTTCGGCAGAGCACGAACGGTGGTCGTCCCTCCTGTCAACCTCACAGGAACGCTTCAAACGTGTGAGGGACGTGTCGCTCAGGATGGACTCGCCACAGTGTGGACACGCTCGAAGCTTGGAAGCAGTTGGAACGGACCTGGTGGAAAACGAGAAGAGCTGCGCAGAGGGCCCTAGACTAAGCCCTTCCTTGCCGGGGACCATCGGGAGCTCCGCGTTCAGAGAAAAGGGCTCCGGCGGACAGGCCTTCGTGGCGGTGTCTTGCCCGTTGAGGCAAGAAGACAGAACAAGGACGGACTCAGGGCAGGTGGCATTCCGTGAGTTCGGTGCAGGCGACAGCTCTCACGCTCCCCAGAGGTATACTGGAAGAACCCGAACGGGGCTCGTCCCTACTGTCTACCTCACAGAGACGCCTCCAGCGTGCGAGGAAAGCGTGCGGGAGGACGGTCTCGCCACCGTTTTGAGCGTCTCGAAGGAAGGAAGCAGTGGGAACTGACCGGGTGGAAAGGGGGCCGAGTCGCGTAGCTGTCCCATTCCCGCCAGTCCGAGCCGTCAACCGTCCGCAGTTCTGTGTTCACTGACACAGCTGCAGGCAGACACCCATTCGTGGCAGTGTCGTCCCCGTTGAGGAACGAGACAGAACCGGGACGGAAAATGGGCTGTTTGGACTCTGTGAGATACGCGCCGCTGACAGCTCTCAGGCGCCCGGAACGTATTTCGGCAGAGCACGAACGGTGGTCGTCCCTCCTGTCAACCTCACAGGAACGCTTCAAACGTGTGAGGGACGTGTCGCTCAGGATGGACTCGCCACAGTGTGGACACGCTCGAAGCTTGGAAGCAGTTGGAACGGACCTGGTGGAAAACGAGAAGAGCTGCGCAGAGGGCCCTAGACTAAGCCCTTCCTTGCCGGGGACCATCGGGAGCTCCGCGTTCAGAGAAAAGGGCTCCGGCGGACAGGCCTTCGTGGCGGTGTCTTGCCCGTTGAGGCAAGAAGACAGAACAAGGACGGACTCAGGGCAGGTGGCATTCCGTGAGTTCGGTGCAGGCGACAGCTCTCACGCTCCCCAGAGGTATACTGGAAGAACCCGAACGGGGCTCGTCCCTACTGTCTACCTCACAGAGACGCCTCCAGCGTGCGAGGAAAGCGTGCGGGAGGACGGTCTCGCCACCGTTTTGAGCGTCTCGAAGGAAGGAAGCAGTGGGAACTGACCGGGTGGAAAGGGGGCCGAGTCGCGTAGCTGTCCCATTCCCGCCAGTCCGAGCCGTCGACCGTCCGCAGTTCTGTGTTCACTGACACAGCTGCAGGCAGACACCCATTCGTGGCAGTGTCGTCCCCGTTGAGGAACGAGACAGAACCGGGACGGAAAATGGGCTGTTTGGACTCTGTGAGATACGCGCCGCTGACAGCTCTCAGGCGCCCGGAACGTATTTCGGCAGAGCACGAACGGTGGTCGTCCCTCCTGTCAACCTCACAGGAACGCTTCAAACGTGTGAGGGACGTGTCGCTCAGGATGGACTCGCCACAGTGTGGACACGCTCGAAGCTTGGAAGCAGTTGGAACGGACCTGGTGGAAAACGAGAAGAGCTGCGCAGAGGGCCCTAGACTAAGCCCTTCCTTGCCGGGGACCATCGGGAGCTCCGCGTTCAGAGAAAAGGGCTCCGGCGGACAGGCCTTCGTGGCGGTGTCTTGCCCGTTGAGGCAAGAAGACAGAACAAGGACGGACTCAGGGCAGGTGGCATTCCGTGAGTTCGGTGCAGGCGACAGCTCTCACGCTCCCCAGAGGTATACTGGAAGAACCCGAACGGGGCTCGTCCCTACTGTCTACCTCACAGAGACGCCTCCAGCGTGCGAGGAAAGCGTGCGGGAGGACGGTCTCGCCACCGTTTTGAGCGTCTCGAAGGAAGGAAGCAGTGGGAACTGACCGGGTGGAAAGGGGGCCGAGTCGCGTAGCTGTCCCATTCCCGCCAGTCCGAGCCGTCGACCGTCCGCAGTTCTGTGTTCACTGACACAGCTGCAGGCAGACACCCATTCGTGGCAGTGTCGTCCCCGTTGAGGAACGAGACAGAACCGGGACGGAAAATGGGCTGTTTGGACTCTGTGAGATACGCGCCGCTGACAGCTCTCAGGCGCCCGGAACGTATTTCGGCAGAGCACGAACGGTGGTCGTCCCTCCTGTCAACCTCACAGGAACGCTTCAAACGTGTGAGGGACGTGTCGCTCAGGATGGACTCGCCACAGTGTGGACACGCTCGAAGCTTGGAAGCAGTTGGAACGGACCTGGTGGAAAACGAGAAGAGCTGCGCAGAGGGCCCTAGACTAAGCCCTTCCTTGCCGGGGACCATCGGGAGCTCCGCGTTCAGAGAAAAGGGCTCCGGCGGACAGGCCTTCGTGGCGGTGTCTTGCCCGTTGAGGCAAGAAGACAGAACAAGGACGGACTCAGGGCAGGTGGCATTCCGTGAGTTCGGTGCAGGCGACAGCTCTCACGCTCCCCAGAGGTATACTGGAAGAACCCGAACGGGGCTCGTCCCTACTGTCTACCTCACAGAGACGCCTCCAGCGTGCGAGGAAAGCGTGCGGGAGGACGGTCTCGCCACCGTTTTGAGCGTCTCGAAGGAAGGAAGCAGTGGGAACTGACCGGGTGGAAAGGGGGCCGAGTCGCGTAGCTGTCCCATTCCCGCCAGTCCGAGCCGTCGACCGTCCGCAGTTCTGTGTTCACTGACACAGCTGCAGGCAGACACCCATTCGTGGCAGTGTCGTCCCCGTTGAGGAACGAGACAGAACCGGGACGGAAAATGGGCTGTTTGGACTCTGTGAGATACGCGCCGCTGACAGCTCTCAGGCGCCCGGAACGTATTTCGGCAGAGCACGAACGGTGGTCGTCCCTCCTGTCAACCTCACAGGAACGCTTCAAACGTGTGAGGGACGTGTCGCTCAGGATGGACTCGCCACAGTGTGGACACGCTCGAAGCTTGGAAGCAGTTGGAACGGACCTGGTGGAAAACGAGAAGAGCTGCGCAGAGGGCCCTAGACTAAGCCCTTCCTTGCCGGGGACCATCGGGAGCTCCGCGTTCAGAGAAAAGGGCTCCGGCGGACAGGCCTTCGTGGCGGTGTCTTGCCCGTTGAGGCAAGAAGACAGAACAAGGACGGACTCAGGGCAGGTGGCATTCCGTGAGTTCGGTGCAGGCGACAGCTCTCACGCTCCCCAGAGGTATACTGGAAGAACCCGAACGGGGCTCGTCCCTACTGTCTACCTCACAGAGACGCCTCCAGCGTGCGAGGAAAGCGTGCGGGAGGACGGTCTCGCCACCGTTTTGAGCGTCTCGAAGGAAGGAAGCAGTGGGAACTGACCGGGTGGAAAGGGGGCCGAGTCGCGTAGCTGTCCCATTCCCGCCAGTCCGAGCCGTCGACCGTCCGCAGTTCTGTGTTCACTGACACAGCTGCAGGCAGACACCCATTCGTGGCAGTGTCGTCCCCGTTGAGGAACGAGACAGAACCGGGACGGAAAATGGGCTGTTTGGACTCTGTGAGATACGCGCCGCTGACAGCTCTCAGGCGCCCGGAACGTATTTCGGCAGAGCACGAACGGTGGTCGTCCCTCCTGTCAACCTCACAGGAACGCTTCAAACGTGTGAGGGACGTGTCGCTCAGGATGGACTCGCCACAGTGTGGACACGCTCGAAGCTTGGAAGCAGTTGGAACGGACCTGGTGGAAAACGAGAAGAGCTGCGCAGAGGGCCCTAGACTAAGCCCTTCCTTGCCGGGGACCATCGGGAGCTCCGCGTTCAGAGAAAAGGGCTCCGGCGGACAGGCCTTCGTGGCGGTGTCTTGCCCGTTGAGGCAAGAAGACAGAACAAGGACGGACTCAGGGCAGGTGGCATTCCGTGAGTTCGGTGCAGGCGACAGCTCTCACGCTCCCCAGAGGTATACTGGAAGAACCCGAACGGGGCTCGTCCCTACTGTCTACCTCACAGAGACGCCTCCAGCGTGCGAGGAAAGCGTGCGGGAGGACGGTCTCGCCACCGTTTTGAGCGTCTCGAAGGAAGGAAGCAGTGGGAACTGACCGGGTGGAAAGGGGGCCGAGTCGCGTAGCTGTCCCATTCCCGCCAGTCCGAGCCGTCGACCGTCCGCAGTTCTGTGTTCACTGACACAGCTGCAGGCAGACACCCATTCGTGGCAGTGTCGTCCCCGTTGAGGAACGAGACAGAACCGGGACGGAAAATGGGCTGTTTGGACTCTGTGAGATACGCGCCGCTGACAGCTCTCAGGCGCCCGGAACGTATTTCGGCAGAGCACGAACGGTGGTCGTCCCTCCTGTCAACCTCACAGGAACGCTTCAAACGTGTGAGGGACGTGTCGCTCAGGATGGACTCGCCACAGTGTGGACACGCTCGAAGCTTGGAAGCAGTTGGAACGGACCTGGTGGAAAACGAGAAGAGCTGCGCAGAGGGCCCTAGACTAAGCCCTTCCTTGCCGGGGACCATCGGGAGCTCCGCGTTCAGAGAAAAGGGCTCCGGCGGACAGGCCTTCGTGGCGGTGTCTTGCCCGTTGAGGCAAGAAGACAGAACAAGGACGGACTCAGGGCAGGTGGCATTCCGTGAGTTCGGTGCAGGCGACAGCTCTCACGCTCCCCAGAGGTATACTGGAAGAACCCGAACGGGGCTCGTCCCTACTGTCTACCTCACAGAGACGCCTCCAGCGTGCGAGGAAAGCGTGCGGGAGGACGGTCTCGCCACCGTTTTGAGCGTCTCGAAGGAAGGAAGCAGTGGGAACTGACCGGGTGGAAAGGGGGCCGAGTCGCGTAGCTGTCCCATTCCCGCCAGTCCGAGCCGTCGACCGTCCGCAGTTCTGTGTTCACTGACACAGCTGCAGGCAGACACCCATTCGTGGCAGTGTCGTCCCCGTTGAGGAACGAGACAGAACCGGGACGGAAAATGGGCTGTTTGGACTCTGTGAGATACGCGCCGCTGACAGCTCTCAGGCGCCCGGAACGTATTTCGGCAGAGCACGAACGGTGGTCGTCCCTCCTGTCAACCTCACAGGAACGCTTCAAACGTGTGAGGGACGTGTCGCTCAGGATGGACTCGCCACAGTGTGGACACGCTCGAAGCTTGGAAGCAGTTGGAACGGACCTGGTGGAAAACGAGAAGAGCTGCGCAGAGGGCCCTAGACTAAGCCCTTCCTTGCCGGGGACCATCGGGAGCTCCGCGTTCAGAGAAAAGGGCTCCGGCGGACAGGCCTTCGTGGCGGTGTCTTGCCCGTTGAGGCAAGAAGACAGAACAAGGACGGACTCAGGGCAGGTGGCATTCCGTGAGTTCGGTGCAGGCGACAGCTCTCACGCTCCCCAGAGGTATACTGGAAGAACCCGAACGGGGCTCGTCCCTACTGTCTACCTCACAGACACGCCTCCAGCGTGCGAGGAAAGCGTGCGGGAGGACGGTCTCGCCACCGTTTTGAGCGTCTCGAAGGAAGGAAGCAGTGGGAACTGACCGGGTGGAAAGGGGGCCGAGTCGCGTAGCTGTCCCATTCCCGCCAGTCCGAGCCGTCGACCGTCCGCAGTTCTGTGTTCACTGACACAGCTGCAGGCAGACACCCATTCGTGGCAGTGTCGTCCCCGTTGAGGAACGAGACAGAACCGGGACGGAAAATGGGCTGTTTGGACTCTGTGAGATACGCGCCGCTGACAGCTCTCAGGCGCCCGGAACGTATTTCGGCAGAGCACGAACGGTGGTCGTCCCTCCTGTCAACCTCACAGGAACGCTTCAAACGTGTGAGGGACGTGTCGCTCAGGATGGACTCGCCGCAGTGTGGACACGCTCGAAGCTTGGAAGCAGTTGGAACGGACCTGGTGGAAAACGAGAAGAGCTGCGCAGAGGGCCCTAGACTAAGCCCTTCCTTGCCGGGGACCATCGGGAGCTCCGCGTTCAGAGAAAAGGGCTCCGGCGGACAGGCCTTCGTGGCGGTGTCTTGCCCGTTGAGGCAAGAAGACAGAACAAGGACGGACTCAGGGCAGGTGGCATTCCGTGAGTTCGGTGCAGGCGACAGCTCTCACGCTCCCCAGAGGTATACTGGAAGAACCCGAACGGGGCTCGTCCCTACTGTCTACCTCACAGAGACGCCTCCAGCGTGCGAGGAAAGCGTGCGGGAGGACGGTCTCGCCACCGTTTTGAGCGTCTCGAAGGAAGGAAGCAGTGGGAACTGACCGGGTGGAAAGGGGGCCGAGTCGCGTAGCTGTCCCATTCCCGCCAGTCCGAGCCGTCGACCGTCCGCAGTTCTGTGTTCACTGACACAGCTGCAGGCAGACACCCATTCGTGGCAGTGTCGTCCCCGTTGAGGAACGAGACAGAACCGGGACGGAAAATGGGCTGTTTGGACTCTGTGAGATACGCGCCGCTGACAGCTCTCAGGCGCCCGGAACGTATTTCGGCAGAGCACGAACGGTGGTCGTCCCTCCTGTCAACCTCACAGGAACGCTTCAAACGTGTGAGGGACGTGTCGCTCAGGATGGACTCGCCGCAGTGTGGACACGCTCGAAGCTTGGAAGCAGTTGGAACGGACCTGGTGGAAAACGAGAAGAGCTGCGCAGAGGGCCCTAGACTAAGCCCTTCCTTGCCGGGGACCATCGGGAGCTCCGCGTTCAGAGAAAAGGGCTCCGGCGGACAGGCCTTCGTGGCGGTGTCTTGCCCGTTGAGGCAAGAAGACAGAACAAGGACGGACTCAGGGCAGGTGGCATTCCGTGAGTTCGGTGCAGGCGACAGCTCTCACGCTCCCCAGAGGTATACTGGAAGAACCCGAACGGGGCTCGTCCCTACTGTCTACCTCACAGAGACGCCTCCAGCGTGCGAGGAAAGCGTGCGGGAGGACGGTCTCGCCACCGTTTTGAGCGTCTCGAAGGAAGGAAGCAGTGGGAACTGACCGGGTGGAAAGGGGGCCGAGTCGCGTAGCTGTCCCATTCCCGCCAGTCCGAGCCGTCGACCGTCCGCAGTTCTGTGTTCACTGACACAGCTGCAGGCAGACACCCATTCGTGGCAGTGTCGTCCCCGTTGAGGAACGAGACAGAACCGGGACGGAAAATGGGCTGTTTGGACTCTGTGAGATACGCGCCGCTGACAGCTCTCAGGCGCCCGGAACGTATTTCGGCAGAGCACGAACGGTGGTCGTCCCTCCTGTCAACCTCACAGGAACGCTTCAAACGTGTGAGGGACGTGTCGCTCAGGATGGACTCGCCGCAGTGTGGACACGCTCGAAGCTTGGAAGCAGTTGGAACGGACCTGGTGGAAAACGAGAAGAGCTGCGCAGAGGGCCCTAGACTAAGCCCTTCCTTGCCGGGGACCATCGGGAGCTCCGCGTTCAGAGAAAAGGGCTCCGGCGGACAGGCCTTCGTGGCGGTGTCTTGCCCGTTGAGGCAAGAAGACAGAACAAGGACGGACTCAGGGCAGGTGGCATTCCGTGAGTTCGGTGCAGGCGACAGCTCTCACGCTCCCCAGAGGTATACTGGAAGAACCCGAACGGGGCTCGTCCCTACTGTCTACCTCACAGAGACGCCTCCAGCGTGCGAGGAAAGCGTGCGGGAGGACGGTCTCGCCACCGTTTTGAGCGTCTCGAAGGAAGGAAGCAGTGGGAACTGACCGGGTGGAAAGGGGGCCGAGTCGCGTAGCTGTCCCATTCCCGCCAGTCCGAGCCGTCGACCGTCCGCAGTTCTGTGTTCACTGACACAGCTGCAGGCAGACACCCATTCGTGGCAGTGTCGTCCCCGTTGAGGAACGAGACAGAACCGGGACGGAAAATGGGCTGTTTGGACTCTGTGAGATACGCGCCGCTGACAGCTCTCAGGCGCCCGGAACGTATTTCGGCAGAGCACGAACGGTGGTCGTCCCTCCTGTCAACCTCACAGGAACGCTTCAAACGTGTGAGGGACGTGTCGCTCAGGATGGACTCGCCGCAGTGTGGACACGCTCGAAGCTTGGAAGCAGTTGGAACGGACCTGGTGGAAAACGAGAAGAGCTGCGCAGAGGGCCCTAGACTAAGCCCTTCCTTGCCGGGGACCATCGGGAGCTCCGCGTTCAGAGAAAAGGGCTCCGGCGGACAGGCCTTCGTGGCGGTGTCTTGCCCGTTGAGGCAAGAAGACAGAACAAGGACGGACTCAGGGCAGGTGGCATTCCGTGAGTTCGGTGCAGGCGACAGCTCTCACGCTCCCCAGAGGTATACTGGAAGAACCCGAACGGGGCTCGTCCCTACTGTCTACCTCACAGAGACGCCTCCAGCGTGCGAGGAAAGCGTGCGGGAGGACGGTCTCGCCACCGTTTTGAGCGTCTCGAAGGAAGGAAGCAGTGGGAACTGACCGGGTGGAAAGGGGGCCGAGTCGCGTAGCTGTCCCATTCCCGCCAGTCCGAGCCGTCGACCGTCCGCAGTTCTGTGTTCACTGACACAGCTGCAGGCAGACACCCATTCGTGGCAGTGTCGTCCCCGTTGAGGAACGAGACAGAACCGGGACGGAAAATGGGCTGTTTGGACTCTGTGAGATACGCGCCGCTGACAGCTCTCAGGCGCCCGGAACGTATTTCGGCAGAGCACGAACGGTGGTCGTCCCTCCTGTCAACCTCACAGGAACGCTTCAAACGTGTGAGGGACGTGTCGCTCAGGATGGACTCGCCGCAGTGTGGACACGCTCGAAGCTTGGAAGCAGTTGGAACGGACCTGGTGGAAAACGAGAAGAGCTGCGCAGAGGGCCCTAGACTAAGCCCTTCCTTGCCGGGGACCATCGGGAGCTCCGCGTTCAGAGAAAAGGGCTCCGGCGGACAGGCCTTCGTGGCGGTGTCTTGCCCGTTGAGGCAAGAAGACAGAACAAGGACGGACTCAGGGCAGGTGGCATTCCGTGAGTTCGGTGCAGGCGACAGCTCTCACGCTCCCCAGAGGTATACTGGAAGAACCCGAACGGGGCTCGTCCCTACTGTCTACCTCACAGAGACGCCTCCAGCGTGCGAGGAAAGCGTGCGGGAGGACGGTCTCGCCACCGTTTTGAGCGTCTCGAAGGAAGGAAGCAGTGGGAACTG
This sequence comes from Martes martes, assembly GCF_963455335.1. NCBI lineage: Eukaryota > Metazoa > Chordata > Mammalia > Carnivora > Mustelidae > Martes > Martes martes. Next base: position 22,646 of record NW_027666478.1, read on the forward strand.
ACCGGGTGGAAAGGGGGCCGAGTCGCGTAGCTGTCCCATTCCCGCCAGTCCGAGCCGTCGACCGTCCGCAGTTCTGTGTTCACTGACACAGCTGCAGGCAGACACCCATTCGTGGCAGTGTCGTCCCCGTTGAGGAACGAGACAGAACCGGGACGGAAAATGGGCTGTTTGGACTCTGTGAGATACGCGCCGCTGACAGCTCTCAGGCGCCCGGAACGTATTTCGGCAGAGCACGAACGGTGGTCGTCCCTCCTGTCAACCTCACAGGAACGCTTCAAACGTGTGAGGGACGTGTCGCTCAGGATGGACTCGCCGCAGTGTGGACACGCTCGAAGCTTGGAAGCAGTTGGAACGGACCTGGTGGAAAACGAGAAGAGCTGCGCAGAGGGCCCTAGACTAAGCCCTTCCTTGCCGGGGACCATCGGGAGCTCCGCGTTCAGAGAAAAGGGCTCCGGCGGACAGGCCTTCGTGGCGGTGTCTTGCCCGTTGAGGCAAGAAGACAGAACAAGGACGGACTCAGGGCAGGTGGCATTCCGTGAGTTCGGTGCAGGCGACAGCTCTCACGCTCCCCAGAGGTATACTGGAAGAACCCGAACGGGGCTCGTCCCTACTGTCTACCTCACAGAGACGCCTCCAGCGTGCGAGGAAAGCGTGCGGGAGGACGGTCTCGCCACCGTTTTGAGCGTCTCGAAGGAAGGAAGCAGTGGGAACTGACCGGGTGGAAAGGGGGCCGAGTCGCGTAGCTGTCCCATTCCCGCCAGTCCGAGCCGTCGACCGTCCGCAGTTCTGTGTTCACTGACACAGCTGCAGGCAGACACCCATTCGTGGCAGTGTCGTCCCCGTTGAGGAACGAGACAGAACCGGGACGGAAAATGGGCTGTTTGGACTCTGTGAGATACGCGCCGCTGACAGCTCTCAGGCGCCCGGAACGTATTTCGGCAGAGCACGAACGGTGGTCGTCCCTCCTGTCAACCTCACAGGAACGCTTCAAACGTGTGAGGGACGTGTCGCTCAGGATGGACTCGCCGCAGTGTGGACACGCTCGAAGCTTGGAAGCAGTTGGAACGGACCTGGTGGAAAACGAGAAGAGCTGCGCAGAGGGCCCTAGACTAAGCCCTTCCTTGCCGGGGACCATCGGGAGCTCCGCGTTCAGAGAAAAGGGCTCCGGCGGACAGGCCTTCGTGGCGGTGTCTTGCCCGTTGAGGCAAGAAGACAGAACAAGGACGGACTCAGGGCAGGTGGCATTCCGTGAGTTCGGTGCAGGCGACAGCTCTCACGCTCCCCAGAGGTATACTGGAAGAACCCGAACGGGGCTCGTCCCTACTGTCTACCTCACAGAGACGCCTCCAGCGTGCGAGGAAAGCGTGCGGGAGGACGGTCTCGCCACCGTTTTGAGCGTCTCGAAGGAAGGAAGCAGTGGGAACTGACCGGGTGGAAAGGGGGCCGAGTCGCGTAGCTGTCCCATTCCCGCCAGTCCGAGCCGTCGACCGTCCGCAGTTCTGTGTTCACTGACACAGCTGCAGGCAGACACCCATTCGTGGCAGTGTCGTCCCCGTTGAGGAACGAGACAGAACCGGGACGGAAAATGGGCTGTTTGGACTCTGTGAGATACGCGCCGCTGACAGCTCTCAGGCGCCCGGAACGTATTTCGGCAGAGCACGAACGGTGGTCGTCCCTCCTGTCAACCTCACAGGAACGCTTCAAACGTGTGAGGGACGTGTCGCTCAGGATGGACTCGCCACAGTGTGGACACGCTCGAAGCTTGGAAGCAGTTGGAACGGACCTGGTGGAAAACGAGAAGAGCTGCGCAGAGGGCCCTAGACTAAGCCCTTCCTTGCCGGGGACCATCGGGAGCTCCGCGTTCAGAGAAAAGGGCTCCGGCGGACAGGCCTTCGTGGCGGTGTCTTGCCCGTTGAGGCAAGAAGACAGAACAAGGACGGACTCAGGGCAGGTGGCATTCCGTGAGTTCGGTGCAGGCGACAGCTCTCACGCTCCCCAGAGGTATACTGGAAGAACCCGAACGGGGCTCGTCCCTACTGTCTACCTCACAGAGACGCCTCCAGCGTGCGAGGAAAGCGTGCGGGAGGACGGTCTCGCCACCGTTTTGAGCGTCTCGAAGGAAGGAAGCAGTGGGAACTGACCGGGTGGAAAGGGGGCCGAGTCGCGTAGCTGTCCCATTCCCGCCAGTCCGAGCCGTCGACCGTCCGCAGTTCTGTGTTCACTGACACAGCTGCAGGCAGACACCCATTCGTGGCAGTGTCGTCCCCGTTGAGGAACGAGACAGAACCGGGACGGAAAATGGGCTGTTTGGACTCTGTGAGATACGCGCCGCTGACAGCTCTCAGGCGCCCGGAACGTATTTCGGCAGAGCACGAACGGTGGTCGTCCCTCCTGTCAACCTCACAGGAACGCTTCAAACGTGTGAGGGACGTGTCGCTCAGGATGGACTCGCCGCAGTGTGGACACGCTCGAAGCTTGGAAGCAGTTGGAACGGACCTGGTGGAAAACGAGAAGAGCTGCGCAGAGGGCCCTAGACTAAGCCCTTCCTTGCCGGGGACCATCGGGAGCTCCGCGTTCAGAGAAAAGGGCTCCGGCGGACAGGCCTTCGTGGCGGTGTCTTGCCCGTTGAGGCAAGAAGACAGAACAAGGACGGACTCAGGGCAGGTGGCATTCCGTGAGTTCGGTGCAGGCGACAGCTCTCACGCTCCCCAAGAGGTATACTGGAAGAACCCGAACGGGGCTCGTCCCTACTGTCTACCTCACAGAGACGCCTCCAGCGTGCGAGGAAAGCGTGCGGGAGGACGGTCTCGCCACCGTTTTGAGCGTCTCGAAGGAAGGAAGCAGTGGGAACTGACCGGGTGGAAAGGGGGCCGAGTCGCGTAGCTGTCCCATTCCCGCCAGTCCGAGCCGTCGACCGTCCGCAGTTCTGTGTTCACTGACACAGCTGCAGGCAGACACCCATTCGTGGCAGTGTCGTCCCCGTTGAGGAACGAGACAGAACCGGGACGGAAAATGGGCTGTTTGGACTCTGTGAGATACGCGCCGCTGACAGCTCTCAGGCGCCCGGAACGTATTTCGGCAGAGCACGAACGGTGGTCGTCCCTCCTGTCAACCTCACAGGAACGCTTCAAACGTGTGAGGGACGTGTCGCTCAGGATGGACTCGCCGCAGTGTGGACACGCTCGAAGCTTGGAAGCAGTTGGAACGGACCTGGTGGAAAACGAGAAGAGCTGCGCAGAGGGCCCTAGACTAAGCCCTTCCTTGCCGGGGACCATCGGGAGCTCCGCGTTCAGAGAAAAGGGCTCCGGCGGACAGGCCTTCGTGGCGGTGTCTTGCCCGTTGAGGCAAGAAGACAGAACAAGGACGGACTCAGGGCAGGTGGCATTCCGTGAGTTCGGTGCAGGCGACAGCTCTCACGCTCCCCAGAGGTATACTGGAAGAACCCGAACGGGGCTCGTCCCTACTGTCTACCTCACAGAGACGCCTCCAGCGTGCGAGGAAAGCGTGCGGGAGGACGGTCTCGCCACCGTTTTGAGCGTCTCGAAGGAAGGAAGCAGTGGGAACTGACCGGGTGGAAAGGGGGCCGAGTCGCGTAGCTGTCCCATTCCCGCCAGTCCGAGCCGTCGACCGTCCGCAGTTCTGTGTTCACTGACACAGCTGCAGGCAGACACCCATTCGTGGCAGTGTCGTCCCCGTTGAGGAACGAGACAGAACCGGGACGGAAAATGGGCTGTTTGGACTCTGTGAGATACGCGCCGCTGACAGCTCTCAGGCGCCCGGAACGTATTTCGGCAGAGCACGAACGGTGGTCGTCCCTCCTGTCAACCTCACAGGAACGCTTCAAACGTGTGAGGGACGTGTCGCTCAGGATGGACTCGCCACAGTGTGGACACGCTCGAAGCTTGGAAGCAGTTGGAACGGACCTGGTGGAAAACGAGAAGAGCTGCGCAGAGGGCCCTAGACTAAGCCCTTCCTTGCCGGGGACCATCGGGAGCTCCGCGTTCAGAGAAAAGGGCTCCGGCGGACAGGCCTTCGTGGCGGTGTCTTGCCCGTTGAGGCAAGAAGACAGAACAAGGACGGACTCAGGGCAGGTGGCATTCCGTGAGTTCGGTGCAGGCGACAGCTCTCACGCTCCCCAGAGGTATACTGGAAGAACCCGAACGGGGCTCGTCCCTACTGTCTACCTCACAGAGACGCCTCCAGCGTGCGAGGAAAGCGTGCGGGAGGACGGTCTCGCCACCGTTTTGAGCGTCTCGAAGGAAGGAAGCAGTGGGAACTGACCGGGTGGAAAGGGGGCCGAGTCGCGTAGCTGTCCCATTCCCGCCAGTCCGAGCCGTCGACCGTCCGCAGTTCTGTGTTCACTGACACAGCTGCAGGCAGACACCCCATTCGTGGCAGTGTCGTCCCCGTTGAGGAACGAGACAGAACCGGGACGGAAAATGGGCTGTTTGGACTCTGTGAGATACGCGCCGCTGACAGCTCTCAGGCGCCCGGAACGTATTTCGGCAGAGCACGAACGGTGGTCGTCCCTCCTGTCAACCTCACAGGAACGCTTCAAACGTGTGAGGGACGTGTCGCTCAGGATGGACTCGCCACAGTGTGGACACGCTCGAAGCTTGGAAGCAGTTGGAACGGACCTGGTGGAAAACGAGAAGAGCTGCGCAGAGGGCCCTAGACTAAGCCCTTCCTTGCCGGGGACCATCGGGAGCTCCGCGTTCAGAGAAAAGGGCTCCGGCGGACAGGCCTTCGTGGCGGTGTCTTGCCCGTTGAGGCAAGAAGACAGAACAAGGACGGACTCAGGGCAGGTGGCATTCCGTGAGTTCGGTGCAGGCGACAGCTCTCACGCTCCCCAGAGGTATACTGGAAGAACCCGAACGGGGCTCGTCCCTACTGTCTACCTCACAGAGACGCCTCCAGCGTGCGAGGAAAGCGTGCGGGAGGACGGTCTCGCCACCTTTGAGCGTCTCGAAGGAAGGAAGCAGTGGGAACTGACCGGGTGGAAAGGGGGCCGAGTCGCGTATGCTGTCCCATTCCCGCCAGTCCGAGCCGTCGACCGTCCGCAGTTCTGTGTTCACTGACACAGCTGCAGGCAGACACCCATTCGTGGCAGTGTCGTCCACCGTTGAGGAACGAGACAGAACCGGGACGGAAAATGGGCTGTTTGGACTCTGTGAGATACGCGCCGCTGACAGCTCTCAGGCGCCCGGAACGTATTTCGGCAGAGCACGAACGGTGGTCGTCCCTCCTGTCAACCTCACAGGAACGCTTCAAACGTGTGAGGGACGTGTCGCTCAGGATGGACTCGCCGCAGTGTGGACACGCTCGAAGCTTGGAAGCAGTTGGAACGGACCTGGTGGAAAACGAGAAGAGCTGCGCAGAGGGCCCTAGACTAAGCCCTTCCTTGCCGGGGACCATCGGGAGCTCCGCGTTCAGAGAAAAGGGCTCCGGCGGACAGGCCTTCGTGGCGGTGTCTTGCCCGTTGAGGCAAGAAGACAGAACAAGGACGGACTCAGGGCAGGTGGCATTCCGTGAGTTCGGTGCAGGCGACAGCTCTCACGCTCCCCAGAGGTATACTGGAAGAACCCGAACGGGGCTCGTCCCTACTGTCTACCTCACAGACACGCCTCCAGCGTGCGAGGAAAGCGTGCGGGAGGACGGTCTCGCCACCGTTTTGAGCGTCTCGAAGGAAGGAAGCAGTGGGAACTGACCGGGTGGAAAGGGGGCCGAGTCGCGTAGCTGTCCCATTCCCGCCAGTCCGAGCCGTCGACCGTCCGCAGTTCTGTGTTCACTGACACAGCTGCAGGCAGACACCCATTCGTGGCAGTGTCGTCCCCGTTGAGGAACGAGACAGAACCGGGACGGAAAATGGGCTGTTTGGACTCTGTGAGATACGCGCCGCTGACAGCTCTCAGGCGCCCGGAACGTATTTCGGCAGAGCACGAACGGTGGTCGTCCCTCCTGTCAACCTCACAGGAACGCTTCAAACGTGTGAGGGACGTGTCGCTCAGGATGGACTCGCCACAGTGTGGACACGCTCGAAGCTTGGAAGCAGTTGGAACGGACCTGGTGGAAAACGAGAAGAGCTGCGCAGAGGGCCCTAGACTAAGCCCTTCCTTGCCGGGGACCATCGGGAGCTCCGCGTTCAGAGAAAAGGGCTCCGGCGGACAGGCCTTCGTGGCGGTGTCTTGCCCGTTGAGGCAAGAAGACAGAACAAGGACGGACTCAGGGCAGGTGGCATTCCGTGAGTTCGGTGCAGGCGACAGCTCTCACGCTCCCCAGAGGTATACTGGAAGAACCCGAACGGGGCTCGTCCTACTGTCTACCTCACAGAGACGCCTCCAGCGTGCGAGGAAAGCGTGCGGGAGGACGGTCTCGCCACCGTTTTGAGCGTCTCGAAGGAAGGAAGCAGTGGGAACTGACCGGGTGGAAAGGGGGCCGAGTCGCGTAGCTGTCCCATTCCCGCCAGTCCGAGCCGTCGACCGTCCGCAGTTCTGTGTTCACTGACATCAGCTGCAGGCAGACACCCATTCGTGG
>NW_027666477.1:0-64093 GCF_963455335.1 Martes martes
TAAATTTAGGACTACAGTAGTGCCCCCCCTTTTAAAAAATATTTTATTTATTTATTTGACAGAGAGACCAGGAACACAAGCAGGGGAGTGGGAGAGGGAGAAGCACGCTTCCTGCTGAGCAGGGAGCCCAATGTGGGGCTCAGTCCCAAGACCCTGAGATTATGACCTGAGTTGAAGGCAGATGCTTAACGACCGAGCCACCCAGGTGCTCCTACAGTAGTGGCCCCCTTAACTGTGGTTTCCTGGTCTGTGGTTTGTTACCTGCAGCCAGCTGTGGTCTGGAAGGAGATGGTTCTCCTGATGGACCATTAGAAGGTCAAAAGCAGCCCTAATGCTACCTCTCTCCATCCTTCCTTCGTCTCATCACACAGGGATTTTACCGTCTCCCCTCATCACAAGAAGAAGGGTGAGTACAGTTCAATAAGATACTTTGAGAGCAAAGGAGTGGGAGAGAAACCACATTCACATAACTTTTATTACAGTATACTGTTACAGTTGTTCTATTTTGTTATTCTTCATCTCCTACTGTGCCTAATTTATAAATTGAGCTTCATCATAGGTATGTCTTACAGGAAAAAACATAGTCTATATAGGGCCTGGTACTATCTGCAGTTTTGGGCGTCCACTGGGGAGGCTTGAACACATCTCTCACAAATAAGGGGGGCGAGTACTGTCACAAGATTCTGCCTCGTACCTGAGTTATTTGTGCTGTGAAGTAGGTTAGTGGGAATTCTCCTCAGTTACCCTGAGGGTTCTTCGATACTGATTCTTCACCTCCTTCCCCACACAACTCAACCTAGATCTAATGGGCTCAATAGGAAGAAAGGGAATCACAGGGAAGGGGAACGACTAGGTGTTAGGAGCATGGGCCCCAAGAAGCAGGCTGATTTGAGTTACTGAACTCAAGGATCCTAAGCTGGTGACTCAAGGGCCGGAGGAACCAGCGAGTCTATTTTGTTTTGCCTTCCCAGCGATTCCAAAAGTAAAGTTATCTTGATCTCAATAAAAGATATTGTCTTAGGGGCACCTGGGTGGCTCAGTGGGTTAAAGCCTCTGCCTTTGGCTCAGGTCAGGAGCCCAGGGTCCTGGGATTAAGTCCCGCATCGGGCTCTCTGCTCAGCAGGGAGCCTGCTTCCCTTCCTCTCTCTCTGTCTGCCTCTCTGCCTAATTGTGATCTCTGTCAAATAAATAAAATCTTTAAAAAAAAAAAGATATTGTCTTAATCTTGGTTATACGGCCTTCTGAAAGTGGTTATGTCATTTGCTCATCCCGAGGCAACTGAGTTTAGGAAAATGGGTAAAATAGGGACCCCAAAGAACTAAAGGAGCTTGTGAATATAAGAACTAGATGAGTTAGCTTGGTTGCTGTGAATTCTGAGCAAATTGTGCATCTGATTATGAATCATAATTGACAATGATGAATACCTTAGGAAGTCTTAGGGAGGTGGCTAGAAGCATGGGGATGGGAGGATAGGAACAGGATGGGGCTGAGAGACACTGAGTCCATGCATGGGTAAAATTAGATCTGTTTGCTGGGAGAGCCACAGAAAGTAGAACAGCAGAGTTTGGGCCAGAAAGTTGCAGAACAGCACATGGAGCCATTGGCACACGGCTCGGAGAAGTCGGTGCCTGGGGTTCTGCCACATGTAGTTTCCACTGGTGCTCCTTGCTGGGGAAGTGAAGGCCTCCTTCCTGTGGACTTTCTCACCCTTAGGCCTTCGGTGCTCCCACAGCTGCCTTCTTCTGCTGCCCACTCTTTGGATTTCACAGGCAATTCCAGACACAAGAATGCTTTTGATGAGACAGCATCCCCCGCAGTTCTGGAAGGTGGGCCTGGGGTGCCATGGTCATGTCCTGGGCATGGAATTCATTTTAATTAACAACTGGGATGCTTTGATGCCTGGGCTCCCTTGGGCTTCCATGAGCTGACCACTGTGGCCTGGTTCAGCACTGACATCTCATTGACTTGGGCTCTGTTGACCATAGGAGGGAAAGAGCTATGTCAGGAGAGCCTGTGATGCGGCAGGTGGTGGTCACGCTCTGCCTTCTAACTTGGGGTGGCAGGCCACGGGGCTCAGCTCTATTATCAAGGAGCTCAGATTGCCATCAGAGCTGGAGAATCTGGGGGTGGACTGGGGACAGCAGGCTAGAACTTTCAGTGTTGGTATAAGCTCGGAGAACTGCGGATCCTGGGTTCAAATCTCAGCTCTGTTATTTACTGGCTATGTGGCCTTGGGCAAGTCATCTAATCTCCTGGGGTCTCAGTTTTCTCATCTTAAAAGGGGGATAATAGTAGTACCTACTTCAGAGGATTGCTGTAAAGATAAATGTGTGTATGCGTGTGTGTGTGTTAGCTACAATTCCTAATATTAGTGTAAGGCCAAGGCTTGGATTGCTGAGCTGGGCACTAGGAGTAGGTGCTGGTCAGGACTGGGGACTGGAGTGAAGCTAAACAGCAAACAGTTGGGATTAGGGTTGGTTCTGAAATACAGCTTCATCCAGCCATCGGCTGCAGCCTTTCATCAAGGGGTGAGAGAAGCAGTGCCAGGGGTGGGATGGGGGAAACAAAGCCAGCCTCCTTCCTGCCCCCAGTCCATGAACACCAATATGGATGTCTACGTACTTCGGCCTCCCCTTGCTAAACAGGGTGCCGTAGCTAAGGAGGGAGCTGCGAAGAGGGAAAGAAGGTTCCGAGTTACTCAAACGTGGGTTGGAGGTGGTTTGGCAGTAGAGCTGGTGTCCAAGGTTGGTAGAAGGGGAAATACAACTGGTGTGGTCTTCTCCCCATATTGGCTCCCTTCGGGGCAGCCTTGGATCCATAGAGAGGTGGAAATGACACCAGTCTTCTCCTATGGCCACTCTGACAGCCCCAGAGCTTGGGCGAAGGCCTATAGAGGATGCGGTTCTCTAGGGAAGATGTCCGTGCCCAGGCAGCACATCCGGTCGGTACACTGAGGTCCAGATGCCCTTGCACCTGCTGATGTATTTTCGCCCATGGTCTTCATCCGCTGGAGGCAGCTAGAGGAGGAGTTTCGTTCTGAAAAGGAGGAGAGGTCTGCAGGAGGGGGGAACATCTGAGACCAGAGAAGGGCAGTGACTCTCCACAAATTTGAACATGGCTTCCAGTGGTAACCTGCCCTGAAGCAAGTGGAAGGGACAGAAGAGGGATTTGCCCCATCACGGATGGGTGGGTGGACCCAGGAAGGACCCAGAAGTCAGCAGCCTCATTGTCTGGGGCAGGAGCAGACGTGATTCTTTTTGTATCATTTCAATACACTGTTCACTTCTTATGCAGATTAGGACAAACACACCGTTACTATCGGTTCATTTGTATCCCGCTGCGCCGGGAGGACTCAGCGTGAGAATGTGCCGGTGGTCCGCCAAGGGCGTGAGCTCCTGGGTCCTTAGAGCTGCAGGAGCTGCTGTCGCTCCAAGTGCTGCAGATGTGTTTGAGCCCTCCGGGCTTCAGCCTTCCTCCACCCCCTCTCCAAAGCCCAGAATCCCCCCCAGGGGTGGCATGACTGGACAAGCTCCACCTGCCATGTGAGTGCGCATGTGTGTTCACGGGGGCAAGAGAAGGTCCTTCCACTGTGGCTTAGGGACAGAAAGGACACTTCTTTGAGAGCTAACCACCTTGGTGTTATTTAAGACTCACATTATTACACGAGTATCATTTTAAGTGGTCTGTAAGAAGAGTAAAGTGCAAGAAGTGAGCCCATGAGGGTGTGCTGGGCTCCAGTTGTGAAAATGAGAACGAGGAAACACCAGAGGCTTCTCATTAGAACCAGGAATGGATTATAGGACACCCACCACTACCATTACCATTTGATGTCTTTCCCAGTTTGGAGCTAGTGCAATTAAAGATGAAACAGAAACAAGATTTAGATCACTGGAAAGGAAAAGACAAAATTTTATTATTTGCAGATGATATGATTTTATACCTAGCCTACCAAGAGAATCAAACAAAATGAACCCCAACTCTTGGATTTAATAAGAGAGTTTAGTGTGTCGGCTGCAAGCAGCGTAGATATATTCAAATCAAAAGCTTTCCCAAATGCTGGCATTGATGGGCTTTAAAATATAATGATAGATGGGGAGACTATTTTTAGATACAAAGCTCACAAAATATTCAGGGGTGCCTTAGTGACAGTGTGCTGTGAGATCTATGTAAACATTCCATGAGGAAAAAAAATCCCTATGTAAAAAAATCTGCTGAGATTTTATTAAAAAAAAAAAGATGTGAATTAATGGGGAACTTATGCTGTGCTTTGTTTTCTGATTACAAACGTTATATATATCTTCCTTCTTTAACAACGTAACTGCATTTGCACTCTGAGCTGAGTTTCAGTAGTGAAAAACACAGATATGGTCCCCATCTTTATGGAATTTACAGTCGAGTGGAAGAGACAGACAATAAAAGAATGAACAAAGCAAATTATTTGCATAAATACTGCTCACCATAAATATTCAAGAGGAGTGGCCTTTTACCTTTGACTTCTGTGGGAGCTCTCCCCACAGACTCCTAAACTTGTCTTTACTACAAATACACGGACTATAGCGAATTTGTTAAATAAGCAATGAAGGATCAATCTAATTTAATGAGGAAAATATGTAAGCAGGGTACCAATAAATCACCTCAGTTCTCAGTGATGGAGGTCAGAGTTCCCAGCAGACTACATTGTTTCCTTCAAAAGGAAATCTTTTTTCTTTTCTTTTCACTTTGTTTAAATGCATTCTTGCAAAAGTCATGCAAAAGACAGGAGGGTTTGGTTTGGCCTGTGTCCCCTAGAGGTGGGGCAGGTCCACTTCTGGGCTTTAAGTTAGCCACATTTAAACTCTGTAGGTAATCATAAGAATGCAATGGGTTCTTCTTGACTGAACTATCACAGTTTTGTGGATCAACCACTTGGCTTGAATGGCCAACCAGGGAAGGATGTATTTTTTTTTTTTAAGATTTTATTTATTTATTTGACAGACAGATCACAAGTAGGCAGAGAGGCAGGCAGAGAGAGAGGAGGGAGCAGGCTCCCCGCTGAGCAGAGAGCCCGATGTGGGGCTCGATCCCAGGACGCTGGGATCATGACCTGAGCCGAAGGCAGCGGCTTTAACACACTGAGCCACCCAGGCACCCCGGGAAGGATGTATTTTAAATGTTTTTGCATCCTTACTTCTTATAAAAATGAACAGGGTAGGAAATGCCATTGGAACAGAAGGGTGTTGAACTGAATGTGGGGATGAATCAGTCCACCATGTTCTAACATGGTTTTTCTTCTGCAGTAATTACCGATCTCTTAAACTTTTCATCTTCTTTATCCCCCACTGTTCACACCGTGGATGAAAGTTTATGGATTTCCTCTACAGTTTCTGCCCTATTGTCCAACACTTTCTTTACTTCTGCCCTGTCAGAATTTTCCAAGGGGGCCTATCATTAACAGACAACATTCAGCTCTGGAGAATAAAGGAAGCAGATAACCATATTCCACAAAAAGTGTCCTCCTTTGATGCTCTCTTTATATAGCATGCTAAGGACATATGGAATTAATTCTTCTTCTGAGGCTTCACAAGTTGCAACTGTCACATTTGTTTTCAGAAGGAAGGTAAGTATAGGCCAGGTGTGGCCATGGGCTGGGTCTTAAACAATGTTTCTAGTTTGCTGGGAGAAGAGCCGAGAGTGCTCCTGCATTGTGAGAGCATCAAAAATTTGAGGACTGTTCTCAAGGAGGCGGACTCACCCTTAGCTTTGCCTCCTGGGCCTGGACAATAGATAGGTTCCAGGAACTGGGGACTTGAATGATGTACTGTTAGGGTTTGAAGGGAACTTTAAACACATTCTTTCCAGTCATTCCCTTTAACTAATAAAACTGAGACCCTGAGAGGTGGAAGGACTTTCCAAGGGGAGTCTTAGTTTTCAGACCCGTGGTGTTTCCAAGACACTTAGCATCCGCCAGTAACTTCAGAAGCCACTCCTGGAATCCACCAGTGATCCTAGCCAAGGGCTCTGGGAACGGCCCCCTTCTTGCTCTACAGCAATAAGAAAGTCGTATGGTATCTTTCTCTTTAGAGACTGGGAGAATGATTCATCTTGAAGTCACAAAAAGACAGTGACAGATTCTTAAAGCTGCACACAGCCATGAGAAAATGACAAACATGTGAGGTGCTAAAGCAGGAAAGTGCTCGCAGTGCTAGAGCTGTGAGGAGGACAGCCCTGCACACTTTCGGGCAGTAGAAACAATGCTTTGCTTGGAACAGGTGTGTGTTCAACTTCAAGTGCTCCGGGAGGGTCAGAGTAGAAGGTATTTGAAACAAAAGATAATTTACAAAGACGTGGGGAATCCTTTATGGTCCAGGATCACAAAGGGAATGAGAAAATCATTGAGACCATATTCAGGTCTCCACCACCTACATTTTAGTTGAAACATTTTAAGTCTACAGGAAAGTTGAAGGATAATGTAATTAACACCTGCCCATCCTTCACTTAGATTTACCGATTGTTTAACATTTGAATGTTGTCACTATTGTGACACTTTAGCATGCTTCTCTTGAGAATAGTGACATTTCCCCTGTGTGACCATAATAGCACGATCACACCTGAGAAAATTAACAATAACTATTATGTATAGTTTGTATTCAATTTCCCCCAAATGTCTTTTTATAACAATTTTTTTTTCAATCTGGGATCAATCAGGATTCATGCATTATATTTAGTTATGATATATTTGGTCTTTATAGAAAAATTGCCCACCTCCCTTTTTCATGACACTGGAGTTTTGAAGAGACCAGGCCAGTTGTCATATTCTGTATTGGATTTGATTGTTTTCTCTTCATTTTTAGGGAAACATTTTAGGCCAAAATACTATATAGGTGATTGTCTGTCTCTTTTTGCATCGTACCAGCAGACAGGTAATGTGTAGTCACTCAGTCACCTGTCAGTTAGTGAGGTGTCCCCCAGATCCCTCCATGTCCCCCTTTATAGTTAGGAAATCCTCTGTGTAGTGACACTTTGAGTCCATGTGAGTGTATTGCCCCCTATAGTTTAAGGCATTGCTCGAAATGATGATTACATCACTGGTTGCAAAGCGGTTTTTTTTTTTTTTTTTTTTTTTTTTTTTTTTTGAGAAAGAAAGTCAGCAGGTGCCCCTAGTTGGGGGGAGGGGAAGTGGTAGAGGGAGAGGCAGAGAATCCCAAGCAGACTCCCTGCCAAGAGTGGAGCTGACTTGGAGTCCATCCCACGACTGGGAGATCGCAACATGAGCCAAAACCAAGAGTTCGATGCCCAACGGACAGGTCCAACCAGGTGCCTCAGAGAGAGACTATCTTAAGCAGGCTCCACACCCCATGGGGAGTCTGAGGCAGGGCTTGATCTCATAACCCTGAGATCATGACCTGAGCCAAAATCAAGTTGATTACTTAACCAACTGAGTCACCCAGGTGCCCCGCAAAGCAGTCATTTTTTAATTCTTTATCACTCCGATATTTATTAGTTGGCATTCCTCTGTAAGGAAAATTTGTCTCTTTCTCTCTCCTGAGTATCATCATGGACCATGGATTATTTTTCCAAAAACATTTCATTGTGTTATAATGCTTTATCATCATTACTCCATTATTCTATTTGCTGCTCAAGTTGTACCAAATTTGGGTAGCAGGAGCCCTTTCATGGTGCCCCCTACAGCCTTTTGGCATGTCTTGGTTGGTCTTTGAGTCCTTCTTTGCTTTATGGTGCAATGAAATGTTTCAGGCTCACTTGTATTTTCCCTATTCCAGACTTGGATTCAGGATTTTATCAAAGGATCCTTGTGAGGAATGACATTTTTAAGCCATGGTCCAAGCACTTGATATGCTCATTGCTACCGGCATACACATTCACGGAAAATAAAATCAACTTACAACAAATTTTAGTTACATATCTTTCTGCGATATATAAATAATCCACTTCTCTGATCTTAAAATTAAGTAAACCAGGAGTGAATAACCAGGGTCAATAATAATTCTTAAAGAAGCCCCAAGTATTTTTTTTTTAAGATTTTATTTATTTATTTGAGAGAGAATGAATGAGAGAGAGCATGAGAGAGGAGAAGGTCAGAGGGAGAAGCAGACTCCCCAAGGAGCTAGGAGCCTGATGCGGGACTCGATCCTGGAAGTCCGGGATCATGACCTGAGCTGAAGGCAGTCGCTCAACCAATCGAGCCACCCAGGCGCCCAGAAGCCCCAAGCATTTATAAAAAGACACAACAATTGAGTGCCTTTGAGAGACACTGTATTAGTTTCCTGCAGATGCTATAACGAAGTGTCACAAACTTGCCGGCTTAAAAGAAAATAAATTTATTGTTTCATATTGTCCAGAAGATGGAAATGTCAAATCAAGGTGCTGGCAGAACTGCACTCCTTCTGAAACCTGTAGTGGAAAATGCTTCCTTGCCTCTTCTGGCTTTTGGTGTTTACTGACACTCTTTGATGCTCCTTGGTTTCTAAACACACTACTCCCGTCTGCCTCCAGTGTCATGCGGGTGTCTTCTTCCTCTGTGTCTCTGTCTTTGTCATTCTTCCCTCTAATGAGGACATCAGTCATACTGGATTAGGGGACCCATGCTACCCCAAATGACCTTGCCTTAAAGCTTGATTTCACTTGCAAATACACTATTAAGGTCAGTTTCATGGGTACCAAGGGTTAGGATATCCACACATCCTTTAGGGGGATCCAGTCCAACCCATAATAAACACCATAATTCAGAAGGTAAACATTAAAAAATATTTAGCTGGAGTATGGAAACATCATTTTATAGGAAATCACCTCTGTAAATTTTGACAAGTACTCTTCTTAGGACTCCAAATTGAATGAAAAAAATTCAATACATAAGACAAACCTACAGTATTTATTTTAACCAGTTTTATATATTGGTTAGGTAAGGATAAAAGAGAGATGGAGGGAAGAGAGATGGAAGACAACGAGAGGTATATTAAAAAGAGCGAGCTCTCTGAACACCAAGAGACAAGAGATCGAGGGGCCACCAAGGAGGGGATACATAGGGGGATTTACAGGAAAAAAGCAGGGAGAGATGCTCAGTTGAAGGAAGGATAATTGTCTTCTGCACATACATTTAGCTGGATTCAAAGGGTGTGACCTCAGAGTCCATTCTGACTCTTTACGTGCAACCATAGTTTTGACTTAAGTTTCTTTATTGAGAAAACTAAATATTAATCTGTTTTACTCCTTGGCATGGACGGTGCTGGGGACTGCATGAAGTGTTTATCTTTGGCATGACTACCCTGGGTGTGTGTGGGGGGTAATGTCTTAACAGAGGCGGCAGTCTGCAAACAACACCAAGAATGGAGATGGGGGGGGGGTCAGATTTGAGCCTGGGGAAGGCCAGTGTCTAGGTCACCAAACCCAAAGGGTCAGCCTTCACTAGACGTGGATGTGGTCTGAGGAGCCAGTCCAAAGCCTGGTTGCCAAATTTGGTTGTCGTGGTGGGAACCGCAGCTGGTAGAGAGGAATGGCTAAGTAGCCAATACATCAGAGTGTGACAGGAAGGCGGGCAGGGGTGCAACTCTCTGTGGCCAGGGAAGGTGTGTGCCCAGGGCAGACACAAGGAAGGTTTAACTCCGTGTGTCTTCCTCTGGGACCTCTTGCCTCCAGGCTTTTTGGCATTGGTCTGAGGGAAGCCAGTGGTGTGGCGCCTCCAGGCTGTGGGGGCACAAAAGCCTTGGCATGTGCGGAACACAGCCCTCCCCTAAGTCTCTTCAGCAGAACCCAGGTCCTGAACCCAAGGGCCTGACTCTGACCTTGGTGTTCATTTACCTCTTGGTGTAGTTTAGAAGTCTGGATTTCTCTAAGAAGCTCAGGGAACAATTACATGCACCCTGTTAGAGACATGGGAGACAAATGGGGAACATGACAGCTGAGAGCCATGCACTCCTGGGGACAGAGCCCAGGCTTGACGGCTGCATGGAGGGAGCAGGGGCTCCTCCAGCTGTGTTGTCACTCTGCTTTTTCTGTTTACCTTGTTTATTTATTTATTTTTTAGGTGAAAGTTTCTTTTCTTTTTTTTTTTTTAAATTTTTATTTATTTTTTTAAGATTTTATTTATTTGCCAGAGAGAGAGAGAGTACACACAAGCAGGCAGAGAGGCAGGCAGAGGCAGCGAGAGAAGCAGGCTCCCCGCCGAGCAAGGAGCCCGACGCGGGCCTCGATTCCAGGAACCTGGGATCTTGACCCGAGCCGAAGGCAGCGGCCTAACCAACTGAGCCACCCAGGCGTCCCGAGGTGAAAGTTTCTAATAATAACCACAGACTAACCCCAGATTCAGTTCTTTGCTTTTGTCACTACCATAAATAAAATGAGAACAGAGTTATGATGATTTTATATATATATTTATATATACATTTATATGATTTATTTATCATTGTAGAGAGAGCAAGAGAGAGAATCTCAAGCAGACTCCCCTCTGAGTGTAGAGCCTGACATGGGGTTGGATCTCACGACCCTGAAATCATGATCTGAGCCTAAATCAAGAGTCACACACTTAACCAGCTGAGCCATCCAGGTGCCCCATGTGAGTTATATAATTTTTAAATTATTCTGTAACAGAAATTTTCCTCGGCATCTCTTATACATTTATTCTGGGAGAGTCATACCATCCAAAAGGTCAGGATTCCTCATTGTTCTCTCTTTCAGTGAGGAAGAACTGTTAAAATGTTATTTTAACATAGGATTGTTTAAAACTGGGCTTTAAAACAATGCTCTTGGGGGTCCTAAGACTCTGCCAATGTGCCCTGGGGGTTTGCTTATATGCTATACAAATTTAAAAAAATTGAACTGAAGCTCACATAACAAAATTAATCACTTCAAAGTGAACAATCCAGTGACATTTAGTACATTCAAAACGTGCAACCCTCAGCTCTGTCTAGTTCCAAATCATTATCATTACCCCAAAAGGAAACCCCATACTCCCTTTCCTCCCTCAACCCAATAGCAACCAGTCTGCATTCTGTCTCTATGGATTTACCCAGTCTGGGTGTTTCATATAAATGAAATCATATAATATGTGACCTTATGTGTCTGGCTTCTTTCACTTAACATTTTAAAAAAGATTTTATTTATTTGAGAGAGAGAGAGAGCACAAGCGAGGAGGAAGGGCAGAGGGAGAAGGAGAAGCATACTCCCCGCTGAGCAAGGAGCTCAATGCGGGGCTTGATCCCAGGACCCTGAGATCATGACCTGAGTCAAAGGCAGATGCTCAACTGACTGAGCCCCCCCAGGTGCCCCTCACTTAGCACGATTTTGAAGTTCACCCACTTTGTAGCATATATCAGTATTTCATTCCTTTTTATGGCTGCCCAGTATTTCACTATATGTATATACCACAATTCATTTATCCATTCACTCACTGATGGGCATTTGAGTTGTTCCCACTTTTTGGCTATTGTGATGCTACCGACATGTCTCTGCATGTGTACATGTATTTTAGTACTTGCTTTTAGTTCTTTTGGGCCTGTTGCTTTGTTTTTAAATCATTAAGAGAAAACAGAACTCTGCCTAAACCAGGTCCTTAATGCCATCAGTGTTTGGGTCCACTGTCCATCACTGCTAACTGGGTAAATCTCCAGCCCTTTTATCTGGGCAAGCTTCTGGCTCCTAGTTTACTCTCACCTGGGAGAGGAAGTGTGCTGGGGGAGTCTGGATAGCACTTTTACATCTACACATATAGTTTCTGAGAAGGCTAATTTGATTATATGTTTAGTCACTGAAGAAATTTCTTTGGAGCATCTATTCTGTGAAAGGCACTGTGCTAGAACACCCAGAGGCAAGGAAGAGATCTAAATCATGATGCTGTCCATGTGATATGATAGCCCACTGATTAGGATAATACCCACATGCAAAGAACTCTAAAACAAGGCATTTGACAAGTCCTAGGCCAAGTACAGAGGGAGAGAGCCCTTCTGCTCGGGTGACCAGAGAGGCTTTCATTAGTGTGTATTGAAACGAACCTAGGTTGAACCTATGTTAATAGGTGAGGAGTCAGGGGAAGGCATTTCTCATGGTGAAGGTGTGGCAGGAGGAAATTCAGTGAGATCAGACTGGCTGAAGCAAGGGTTAATGTAGGTGCAGAACGGTGTGAGAAGGCTGCCAGAGGGTTTGGTTCCAAAGGATTGGGAGTTTGCATTTAATCCTGAACCAAAATAGAATCTGGTGGGAAGCAGTTTAATAACTGGGCATGAATCTTTGTTTCATTTCATTTTATGGCTGTGTGGCGGTGATGATGTTTAGCAGTGATGCCTGGTCACGTTTAGAATAGCTACTCTTACCAAATCCTCAAGAACCTTCACCTGTTTAGTCACTTATTTTCTGCTTCTCTGATACTTCTTGAAACTCTTTCTGAGGAGTAAGCCATTGCTGTCTGGAGCTAGAGCATTGTTTTGGTTTATCAAGGCTCTGATTTTCATTGAATACTTTGTATTTTAAAATTGGTTACCTTGGGCGCCTGGGTGGTTCAGTCGGTTGGGCATCTGCTTTCTGCTCAGGTCATGATCACAGGGTCCTGGGATAGAGTCCCACATTGGGCCTCCTGCTCTGTGGGGAGCCTGTGTCTCCCTCTCACTCTCCATCTGTGCGTGTGCTCTTTCTCTCTAATAAATAAATAAAATAAAATAAATTGGTTACCTTATTAACAAGTTATTTTGCTTTTGTGACCTGAAGTAATCAGGTATTTACTGTAGTGATTCATTGCTTAGATGTATACTTTCTCCATATTTTTCAAAAAGGAAAAATTCATAGCAGAAAGAAAGAGAACAAGGTAATTAGTCCACTTTGTTGTGTTTGTCCTGTTGGGGTATCTGAGGCCTTTATCTGACCTACTATAAAACCTTTGGTGCCTAGTGTCACCCAATACACAGTGCTAACAGTGTTACTTTTTGCTACTGTATCATAAATAGTACTTAATTGTATCTCTTCAACTGAAAAAAAAATTCTTTCTGAGGTAAATTATAGGTCTATGCCAGAGTGCTATCCACAGGTCTATCCACAGAGTGCTCTGTGGAACATAATTTCTGTGAATAGGATTCCATGGTCAAACAAAAAAAAATTTTAAAGATTTTATTTATTTGAGAGAGAGAGAGAGAAAAAGAGAGAGAGAGCACACAAGCAGGGGGAGTGGCAGAGGGAGGAGAAGCAGGCTGCCTGATGAGCAGGGAGCCCACTGCAAGGCTGAATCCCAGGACCCCCAGAGCATGACCTAAGCTGGAGGCAGATGCTTAACTGACTGAGCCATGCAGGCGCGCAGGCACGCAGGCACGCATTTGGTCAAATTGAGAATCATTGCATCATGCATCTTACTCTAGGAGGTTCACAGTGCACATTAGCAAGTCAAAGGCTTTCAAAATCCTGCAGCAAGCAGACCAGTTTAATTTGCTTAGTCCAGCATTTCCTAATTTACCTGCTGCAGTGGGTTGCATGGTGTGCCCCCACCCCGCATCCCCCACCCCCCGTCCCATATATCCACGTCAAATCCCTGGGAACTGTGGATGTTACCTTATGTGCAGAAGAGTCTTTGGAGGTGTAATTAAGGTAAGGATCTCCAGGTGAAATCACCCTGGCTTTTCTAAGTGGGCTCTGAATCCAATGACAAGTGCTTATACAAGAGAAGGGCAGAGGGAAATAGGAGACAGAAGAAAAGTGACAAAATGTGAAGACGATGCAGAGATTGGAGTGATGGGTCCACAAGCTGAGGAAGCTAAGGAGCCAGCGGCTGCCAGGGACTGGTCGGCTGGGAAGAATTTTCCCTTAGAAACTTTTGCAGTGAGAATTGTGGATGCACTTCAGGTTCCACCTGTCAGGCTCCCCTGCATATGACTTGATTTCAGAACAAGGTCTTTGGTCAGTGGGTGGTGGCAGAGGCGATGCAGCAGCAACACTCGGCGCAGTGGGCAGCTTCGGGCTTTACCACGGAGCCACAGTGGTGCCTGTGCCGCTCCAGCTCAGGATCCGGCTTGTGCCTTCTGGTCCTCGGGCCAGTCCACGGCTCTGGCTTTGGAATGATTCCTGGAAGTTCAGTCTGGAGTCCGTTTCTTGCCAAACCTTCCCTTAACCACTGACCCCCCCCCCACCCCCGCCCCAACGATTCTAGAAGTTACATGATACTCTGTTACAAATATCTTCGTGCTTCATCTAGCCCTAATAGATGCTGTTCTCTTTAGCTAGACCTTTACTGATCACCTCCCTGTGCAAGTGATGGGTGCATATGTAAATAAGCAATGATTAAAAAGCAATGCAGTTAATGACTATGTTGATGAGATCACAAATTTAAAACCTATAGCAAAAATTTCCCTGACCTTATGTAATTATGGCTTGTGGCTAAAAATGTCCAGTGACAGTGCCAAAGTAGTTTAAAAAAATACTGTATGTAAGTAAAAGTGAGTGTGTTAGATGCTTTAAAAAGTGCTTCTTGGAATGACTGAGATATTGAAAGACTCATGATTGAGAGTTTATTTTATTTTATTTTTTGAAGATTTTATTTATTTGGGGAAAGAGAGAGAGGCTAATACCTCAGCAGAGAGCCTAATACCAGGCTCCATTCCAGGACCCTGGGATCATGACCCAAGCTGAAGGCAGATGCTTGACAGACTGAGCCACCCAGGCATCCTTAAAACATATTTTCAACTTGGCCAAAAACTCCCAGAATCTCAAGTTTGTCTTTTGAGGTGTTTTTCCCTTGTACATACTCAGAGTTACCTAAAACGTTATTAATATGGCCTGAAACTAATGTGCAAGGAGTGGTGGTTGAGAAATACTGGCCTACTGGATCAAGGCTCCACATAATAGGGGCGCCTGTGTGGCTCAGTGGGTTAAGCCTCTGCCTTTGGCTCCGGGAGAGATCTCCTGGTCCTGGGATTAAGCCCTGCATCAGGCTCTGCTCAGCAGGGAGCCTGCTTCCTCCTCTCTCTGCCTGCCTCTCTGCCTACTAGTGCTCTCTCTCTCTCTCTCTGTCAAATAAATAAATAAAAACCTTTAAAAAAAAACCAAAAAACTAATGCTTTAAAAAAAAAGGCTCCGCATAATATACGGTGATTTGGTGTTCAGTCGACCATTTAAATAACATAAAATTGGTGAGTCAGCGTCCCTGTTGTGACACAGGCTCTTTCTCCTGTTTTCTTTCTGATTCCTACCATCTCCACGGTTTCTGCCTTTTCTCCTACTCCTCACAGAGATGAGTAAGATCTGGTCTCTGACTCAAGGAGCGTGCAGGGTCCAGATGTGCAGCTCTGATTCACAGCGGACGGAATCTCGCCCTAAGCAAGAGGACACTCTCACTTAGGCAGAGACTGATAGCAGGAAGGAGGTGGCATGTTGTTGAGCTGCCCGTAGATTTAACTAGATCATTGGAGTGAGCCTTGAGATGGAGATTGATAGTTTCTTCCTTGAACTTTGTCAGTTACCAGTTGTCTGGAATTCTAAGCCACACCCCCCACGTCTCAAATAAGAACTTTGCAGCAAGCTGGTACATATTGGCTGATGCTGTGGGTGAAGTGCCAGAGTAAGAGAGGCTTGTGACGCTCCGCTACACTGTCTTGGCAAACAGGTGGACGCCCTGCGTTTACGAAGGAGGAAGGAGCCGGCCTCCGCATCAGCCTTTCCCTGGAGACTGGGACAGGTGGGAGAGAGGACCCTGTCGCCCCTCCTGCGCGGGGAGGCCGTCGGGCGCAGTTTCCCCGCGCTCCGCTGGGTCGCACTGTGGCCCCACGAATGCGTGCCCGGGCCGAGCAGGGGCGCTCGGGAGCTGCGGCCAAATCCAGCCTCGGGCGGAGGTGGCGGCTACCGAGGACCTCGCAGAGCTTTTCCAAACTCCAGCAAAGCTTGCACTCAACAGCAAACCACCCCCGCCCCCGGATCCTCCGGCAAGGCCGCTCCTGCCTCCGGGGCGTCTGACCTCTCGATCTGCTCTTGTCCTTCTGCTGGCACAAAACGAGTGGTCCCCCAGGAGAGAAGGCTGGGGAGGGGGCTGGGCTCCGATCCAATCACCGTCAGGGAAGCGGGTGGTCCTGGGGGCTGTAGCCACGCTCATTCTCAAGCCCCACACCCTGGTGGGGAAGTGCTCTTTTGATTTCTTCCAGAGCACGGGTATATAGACATCTAGTTGAAATTCCCTCCTTACACAAAAAATTGGGTCTTCTGTACCCCCTCACCTCCCAAACCCCGACCATAATATGTCTTGGAGATGGCTTCACATCCGCGCCTGTGGGTCCTCGAGGTGCGTTCAGAAGGGCTGCCTGGTGTTCCGTGAGGCAGCCAGTCCTCACTGCAGGACCTCAAGCTTGCTGGCTGTCGTGTGCTGTTGCAGACAGTTCTGCAGTGAACGTTGTGTGTATGGATTTTGGGTTACGTATACTCCTGTGTCTAGAGGATAAATTCCTAGAAGTGGAATTGTTTTGCTGAAGAATGTTTGCATTTTTAATTTTACAGACCTTGTCAATTAAAGGTACTACCGAATCATATTCTCCTCAGTGACTCCCCATCTCCCACCTTCACACCAGCTTTGTTGAGCTTTTAAAATATTTGCCAATGTGGAAGATTAAAAAGTAGCATGTTATTGTTTTAATTTGCATCTTTCAAATTTGGGGTGAGGTTTATTCTTTTTCATATGAATAAAGCTATTTGAATATAATGACCAGATGGTTTATGTCTTTTGCCCACTTCTATTTGAATGTTGGACTTTTTCTTATGGATGCAAATGCCTTTTATATATTAAAGAAATCAGATCATTGGCTATCATATCGATTCAGTCTTTGACTTCATTTACGGTATGTGGCGTTTGTAAATTTTAATATTTGTAGAGTAAAATTTGTCAATTTTTTACTTCATAGCTGCTGGGTTTTCTGTTTTGTTTATAGAAACCTTCCTGACTCAACTATTGCATCCAGATGCTCCCAAGTTTTAATTTAGTCATCTCTCCAAAGAGATTGCTGGTACTGAGAACAGCTTACTGGATGCTAGGACAGAAGGGAGGGCATATTCTTTTATTCTACAGGGAAAATATATGATTTGGGGTCAAGCAAGTAGTTTGTCTTTTAAAAAATAGCATTTCTTCCCTGTTAACAGAGATTATATATTTTTATTATAGGAAATTTGGAAATGTATAATGATATAAAGAAGGAAAAAAGTCATCTGTAATTCTGCTGCTTAGAGATAAATGATATATATATAATATATTTATATGGTCTATATTTTGAACCTACTTTATCTTTTTAAAGACTTTATTTATTTACCTGACAGAGATCACAAGTAGGCAGAGAGGCAGGCAGAGAGAAGAAGGAAGCAGGCTCCCTGCTGAGCAGAGAGCCCGACACGGGGCCGATGCCATGAGCCAAAGGCAGAGGCTTTAACCCACTGAGCCACCCAGGCACCCCTATTTTGAACCTACTTTAAAAAATATAGCAATATTCTATGGGAATTTTCTTAGGGTAGTAAATATTCTTCTAACAAGATCTTAATTGATGATCATTTTTAAAAAGATTTTACTTATTTATTTGACAGAGAATCAAGAGAAAGAGAGAGAGAGGGAGAGAGAGAGCACAAGCAGGGGAGTAGTAGGCAGAGGGAGAGGGAGAAGCAGGCTTCTTGCTGAGCAGGGAGCCAGACGCAGAGCTCGATCTCAGGACCCTGAGATCATGACCTGAGCCCAAGGAAGACGCTTAACTGACTGAGCCACCCAGATGCTCCTGGTGATCAATTTTTATTATGTAGTTATTTGCCATTAGCCAATCCAAGTCGTAAGGTATTTAGGTAGTTTCTAATTCTTTGTGATCGTAAGCAACAGTGACAATATGCATGTCTCTTTGTTTCTTCTACTTTAACCAATTTTGTATATGCACGATGCACTTCAAAAAAGGAGAATATGGATTTCACTTCAGGATGAAGCCTCCATGGTCCTTAACTATAGTTTTGCATTTGATCAATTAATCTCTGCTTATAATATGCCAGGACCCTATAGATTCTGTACCTTCCTTTGAGATCTTTTGGGGGATGTATTCATGCTTTTTCTGTGCATAAAGGAAGAAATAAGTCAACAATTCAGTTCCTTACAGTTTTCATATTGCAGAGCTTGCTTGATAGACTACAAATAAAAATTTTCCTTTTTGTGTATATAAAGTCTCTGCAGCTCAGAGTGAGAAACTACAAACTACAAACAGTGTTATTTTTGTGTGTGTGTGTGTGTGTGTGTGTGTGTGTGTGTGTGTGTGTGTGTGTTTAAGATTTTATTTATTTATTTGAGAGAGAGAGAAAGCACAAGAAGGGGGAGGTTCAGAGAGAGAAGCAGACTCCCCAGCAGGGACCCTGATGTGGGACTCGATCCCAGGACTCTAAGATCATGACCTGAGCTGAAGGAAGTCGCCCAACCAACTGAGCCACCCAAGCACCCTATTTGTGTGTCTTGAGAGGAGGTCAGAGACCATGTAGTCTAGTCTCTTCATTAACAGGGGAAGAAGTTGAGGCTCAGAAATCTTATGTGCCTTGACCAGGACTCACGAGTCAGCCCCATGAGGTGGCATGGGAGTCATCCTGGGTTTTTTTGTTGCTCATTGTCTAAATTGTCCATTCTTTCTTTAATGCCATTTTTTAAAAAGTGAATGGGCCTTTATTAGCAGCGATTACAGAATTTCTGAGTAGGGTGCATTTCTGTGGAATCCTGGCTGTGTCAAAGGCCTAGCTGGAGAGGAAATCTCTACGTATAAGGTTCTTACCTTCTTCTAGGGCTACCATTTGCACTGAAAAGTTTCGTTTATGAATTTCCTTTCTTGCGTACTGTTTTCCTGCTGTAAAGAGTTTAACCTATTTTACACTGGGGTTTTCCCTTGATACTCATCAGGCTTTTATTTTACTTCTCATTGAGAAAGCAGAACTTATTGTGAACACTCTTCATAAGGGCTTTTATTTACACTGTAAAATAATGCTTTAGACAAGTAGTGTGAAAGCTTTGGAGTCTGCTACCTAATTGATTTGAAGATAAGGATGGTTAAAAACACTTACTTGGATACTGCACACCTTCTACATACATCAGTTGTTCAGGATATTTTGGGACAAGAAATCAGCAAGGTTAGTCTGATAAAGCTTAGCTTGCTGGGAAATTGAGAAATTTGAAGTTGTTTTTTTTAGTCCTTGCTTACCCCTGCACTAAGACATTGTAAGACAGAATCCATCTCCCTTTTCCTTCCCTTAGTAGATTTTGCAGATAGCTTTCTCCTTTGCTTTTGACATAGAATAAAGTTGTTTTTTTTTTTTTAAAGGTCTGGGAAATTATTTTTGCTCTGGACTTGGCTTCTGATGAATTGTATGACCTTGGGAGAAATTCCATATAGAGAGTTCCTTGTACCTCCTTTTCCTGAAGAATAAATAGGATATCCTACCTAACAATGACATTCAGAATATTAGAATATAAACTTTAATTTTGGATTTTAAATGTGGCTGATAGTAACAATCACGTACTGGCTTGGTAAACCTTCACTGAGAAAATGGCGATATCAAGGGAGAAAACTAAGAAATCCAGTTTAAGCCACAAGGAGGACTTTACTAATTCATACAAATGAGAAGTCCAAGTGGGGGGAATCGTGGCTTCAGATGTGGCTGAATCCACCAACTGAAGTGATGCCTTTGCTCTCCATTTTTCAACCCTGTTTACCTCTGCCTGGCTCTGTTCAAGCCTTTATGGTCTTTGGAGTTCAAGATCCTTGAGTATGAGAGACGACATATCTCTTTTTGTACCCATGTGTCAAATCTTAGGGAAGATACTGTTGGTCCAGCTTAAGACATTTATCTATCCCCGAACAAATAAATGTGGCAAGAAGAATGGGGTACCCTGATGGGCCATCCAGGGTTGTGAGCCATATTTTTAGCAGTGGGACAATTGAGGTAACTTGATAGACAACTTCACCATGACCCCATAAAGTCAGAGGAGGATGGTTCTACTGTTCCAAAGAGCAAAGGGATGATAAACGGGCCAAACCAACACAACAAAAGCCTTTGGATGAAGTGTGAGTGTATTAGCTATAGCTTTATTCAGTGTTTAGACATGTTTATGTCTCTCACTATAAATGTGACTTATGCATATGCTCACATTTAATTTGACGTTACTATAAGGCTTAAGCTCTATGAAACAGAAGCAGCACCATAACAAGCCTGGCAAAGATCTGGTATTGATATAGAAATGTATATCAGGCTAGAGAGATCAAAGGAAGAAGATAATATATATATTTTTTGCCTCAATTAGCATAGAGACCTTATATTTATAGTAGTTTTTTCTTGGAAACCCAGCCAAGACCAACTTCACTCACCAAGAACAGCGGAATTCTAGAGGAGGGGAAAGCAAATCTTATCTGGACAAAATGACAAGGTGGAAAAACTCACCACAGAAAAAAGAACAAGAGGCAGTACTGAAGACTGGGGACATAATCAATACGGACATTGGTAATATGACAGCTCTAGAGTTCAGAATGACGATTCTCAAGGTTCTAGCTGGGCTCGAAAAAGGCATAGAAGATATTAGAGAAACCCTCTCCGGAGAGATAAAAGCCCTTTCTGGAGAAATAAAAGAACTAAAATCTAACCAAGTTGAAATAAAAAAAGCTATTAATGAGGTGCAATAAAAAATGGAAGCTCTTACTGCTAGGATAAATGAGGCAGAAGAAAGAATTAGTGACATAGAAGACCAAATGACAGAGAATAAAGAAGCTGAGCAAAAGAGAGACAAATACTGGACCACGAGGAGAGAATTCGAGAGATAAGTGACACCATAAGATGACACAACATTAGAATAATTGGGATTCCAGAAGAAGAAGAAAGAGAGAGGGGAGCAGAAGGTATATTGGAGAGAATTATTGGAGAGAATTTCCCTAATATGGCAAAGGGAACAAACATCAAAATCCAGGAGATGCTAAGAACGCCCCTCAAAATCAATAAAAATAGGTCCACACCTCGTCACCTGATAGTAAAATTTACAAGTCTTAGCGACAAAGGGAAAATCCTGAAAGCAGCCCGAGAAAAGAAGTCTGTAACATACAAGGGTAAAAACATTAGATTGGCAACGGACCTATCCACAGAGACTTGGCAGGCCAGAAAGAACTGGCATGATATATTCAGAGCACTAAACGAGAAAAACATGCAGCTAAGAATACTATATCCGGCTAGGCTATCATTGAAAATAGAAGGAGAGATAAAGAGCTTCCAGGACAAACAAAAGCTGAAAGAATTTGCAAACACCAAACCAGTTCTACAGGAAATATTGAAAGGGGTCCTCTAAGCAAAGAGAGACCCTAAAAGTAGTAGATCAGAAAGAAACAGAGACAATATACAGTAACAGTCACCTTACAGGCAATACAATGGCACTAAATTCATATCTCTCAATAGTTACCCTGAATGTTAATGGGCTAAATGCCCCAATCAAAAGACACAGGGTATCAGAATGGATAAAAAAACAAAACCCATCAATATGCTGCCTACAAGAAACTCATTTTAGACCTGAAGACACCTCCAGATTTAAAGTGAGGGGGTGGAAAACAATGTACGATGCTAATGGACATCAGAAGAAAGCTGAGGTGGCAATCCTTATATAAGATCAATTAGATTTTAAGCTAAAGACTATAATAAGAGATGAGGAAGGACACTATATCATACTCAAAGGGTCTGTCCAACAAGAAGAACTAACAATCTTAAATATCTATGCCCCTAACATGGGAGGAGCCAACTATATAAACCAATTAATAACAAAATCAAAGAAATACATCAACAGTAATACAATAATAGCAGGGGACTTTAACACTCCCCTCACTGAAATGGACAGATCATCTAAGCAAAAGATCAATAAGGAAATAAAGGCCTTAAATGACACACTGGACCAGATGGACATCACAGATATCTTCAGAACATTCCATCCCAAAGCAACAGAATATACATTCTTCTCTAGTGCACATGGAACATTCTCCAGAATAGACCACATCCTGGGTCATAAATCAGGTCTCAACCAGTATCAAAAGATTGAGATCATTCCCTGCATATTTACAGACCACAATGCTCTGAAGCTAGAACTCGATCACAAGAGGAAATTTGGAAAGAACGCAAATACATGGAGACTAAACAGCATCCTTCTAAAAAATGAATGGGTCAACCAGGAAATTAAAGACGAATTGAAAAAATTCATGGAAACAAATGATAATGAAAACACAACGGTTCAAAATCTGTGGGACACAACAAAGGCAGTCCTGAGAGGAAAATATATAGCGGTACAAGCCTTTCTCAAGAAACAAGAAAGGTCTCAAATACACAACCTAACCCTACACCTAAAGGAGCTGGAGAAAGAACAACAAAGAAAGCCTAAACCCAGCAGGAGAAGAGAAATCATAAAGATCAGAGCAGAAATCAATGAAATAGAAACTAAAAAAACAATAGAACAAATCAATGAAACTAGGAGCTGGTTCTTTGAAAGAATTAATAAGATTGACAAACCCCTGGCCAGACTTATCAAAAAGAAAAGAGAAAGGACCCAAATAAATAAAATCATGAATGAAAGAGGAGAGATCACAACCAACACCAAAGAAATACAAATAATTATAAGAACATACTACGAGCAACTCTACGCCAACAAATTTGACAACCTGGAAGAAATGGATACATTTCTAGAGACATCTAAACTACCACAACTGAACCAGGAAGAAATAGATAACCTGAACAGACCTATAACCAGTAAGGAGATTGAAACAGTCATCAAAAATCTCCAAACAAACAAAAGTCCAGGACCAGACAGCTTCCCAGGGGAATTCTACCAAACATTTAAAGAAAATTAATTCCTATTCTCCTGAAACTGTTCCAAAAAATAGAAATGGAAGGGAAACTTCCAAACTCATTTTATGAGGCCAGCATCACCTTGATCCCAAAACCAGACAAGGATCCCACCAAAAAAGAGAATTACAGACCAATATTCTTGATGGACACAGATGCGAAAATTCTCACCAAAATACTGGCCAATAGGATCCAACAGTACATTAAAAGGATTATTCACCACAACCAAGTGGGATTTATTCCAGGGCTGCAAGGTTGGTTCGACATCCGCAAATCCATCAATGTGATACAATACATTAATAAAAGAAAGAATAAGATCCATATGATACTCCCAATAGATGCTGAAAAAGCATTTGACAAAGTGCAGCATCCCTTCCTGATTAAAACTCTTCAAAGTGTAGGGATAGAAGGCACATACCTCAATATTATCAAAGCCATCTATGAAAAACCCACCGCAAATATCATTCTCAATGGAGAAAAACTGAAAGCTTTTCCGCTAAGGTCAGGAACACGGCAAGGATGTCCGTTATCACCATGCTGTTCAACATAGTACTAGAAGTCCTAGCCTCAGCAATCAGACAACAAAAAGAAATTAAAGGCATCCAAATTGGCAAAGAAGAAGTCAAACTATCACTCTTTGCAGATGATATGATACTATATGTGGAAAACCCAAAGGGCTCCACTCCAAAACTGCTAGAACTTGTACAGGAATTCAGTGAAGTGTCAGGATATAAAATCAATGCACAGAAATCAGTTGCATTTCTTTACACTAACAACAAGACAGAAGAAAGAGAAATTGAGGAGTCAGTCCCATTTACAATCGCACCCAAAACCATAAGATACCTAGGAATAAACCTAACCAAAGAGGCAAAGAATCTATACTCAGAAAACTATAAAGTACTCATGAAAGAAATTGAGGAAGACACAAAGAAATGGAAAAATGTTCCATGCTCCTGGATTGGAAGAACAAATATTGTGAAAATGTCTATTCTACCTAAAGCAATCTACACATTTAATGCAATCCCTATCAAAATCCCATCCATTTTTTTAAAGAAATAGAACAAATAATCCTAAAATTTATATGGAACCAGAAAAGACCTCGAATAGCCAAAGGAATATTGAAAAAGAAAGCCAAAGTCGGTGGCATCACAATTCTAGACTTCAAGCTCTATTACAAAGCTGTCATCATCAAGACAGTATGGTACTGGCACAAAAACAGACATATAGATCAATGGAACAGAATAGAGAGCCCAGAAATAGACCCTCAACTCTATGGTCAACTAATCTTCGACAAAGCAGGAAGGAATGTCCAATGGAAAAAAGACAGCCTCTTCAACAAATGGTGCTGGGAAAATTGGACAGCCACATGCAGAAAAATGAAATTGGACTATTTCCTTACACCACACATGAAAATAGACTCAAAATGGATGAAGGACCTCAATGTGAGAAAGGAATCCATCAAAATCCTTGAGGAGAACGCAGGCAGCAACCTCTTTGACCTCAACCGCAGCAACTTCTTCCTAGGAACATCACCAAAGGCAACAGAAGCAAGGGCAAAAATGGACTATTGGGATTTCATCAAGATCAAAAGCTTTTGCACAGCAAAGGAAACAGTTAACAAAACCAAAAGACAACTGACAGAATGGGAGAAGATATTTGCAAACAACATATCAGATAAAGGGCTAGTATCCAAAATCTATAAAGAGCTTAGCAAACTCAACACCCAAAGAACAAATAATCCAATCAAGAAATGGGCAGAGGACATGAACAGATATTTCTGCAAAGAAGACATCCAGATGGCCAACAGACACATGAAAAAATGCTCCACATCACTCGGCATCAGGGAAATACAAATCAAAACCACAATGAGATACCACCTCACACCAGTCAGAATGGCTAAAATTAACAAGTCAAGAAATGACAGATGCTGGCGAGGATGCGGAGAGAGGGGAACCCTCCTACACTGCTGGTGGGAATGCAAGCTGGTGCAACCACTCTGGAAAACAGTGTGGAGGTTCCTCAAAAAACTGAAAATAGAGCTACCCTATGACTCAGCAATTGCACTACTGGATATATATCCTAAAGATACAAACGTGGTGCTCCGAAGGAGCACGTGCACCTGAATGTTTATAGCAGCAATGTCCACAATAGCCAAACTGTGGAAAGAACCTAGATGTCCATCAACAGATGAATGGATAAGGAAAATGTGGTATATATATGGAATACTATGCAGCCATCAAAAGAAATGAAATCTTGCCATTTGCGACGACATGGATGGAACTAGAGGGTATTATGCTTAGCGAAATAAGTCAATTGGAGAAAGACAACTATCATATGATCTCTTTGATATGAGGAAGTGGAGATGCAATGTGGGGGGTTTGGGGGGAGGTAGGAAAAGAAAAAATGAAAAGATGGGATTGGGAGGGAGACAAACCATAAAAGACTCAATCTCAAAAAACAGACTGAGGGTTCCTGGGGGGAGGGGGGATGGGAGAGGGTGGTGGGGATATGGACATTGGGGAGGGTATGTGCTATGATGAGTGCTGTGAAATGTGTAAACCTGGCGATTCACAGACCTGTATCCCTGGGGATAAAAATACATTATATGTTTATTAAAATAAAAAAAATAAAATAAAAAATAGTTTTTTCTTGGCTTCTTTCATCATATAATTTAGAGATCTTCAAAACTATTTTTTATTATAAAAGTAGTACAAAAGAATATAAAATAAAAGTGAAGCTCTCTCCTACTTCCAGAAATAGTTTCTTTTATATAATCCAGAAACTTCCCATGTATTTGCAAGCATATATGTATATTTTGTATAGACACATAGAACATATGTCTGCTGTGCAACTTGGCTTTCTTTACCCACAGCCATATTTTGGAGATCTTCCTTTGTTAGCATTGAGAAAGCTCCTTCCTTCTCTTCAACAATTTCACAGTTTTCTGCAGTATGAATGTGTAACTGATCCCCCCATCAGAGGATTTTAAGGTGCTTTACAAAGAAAACCTCACTCTTTGGTCTCTCCCTGCCTACAGGAAACCTTGTGTGGTTGAAGGTCCTGTGGCTCAGAGTTGGGCCAGACTTTCCCCATTGATGGTAGATGTAGCAGGAGTGGTGATGCCATCAGGGATTTCCCAGAGGGAGCAGAATTCTCCCAGGACTGAAGTGGAGCCAGAATCTGGTCCTATTAATGTCCCCACCACCCCCAACACTACCTTCCCTGTGGTTAACCAGACAGGATGTCCATTGTTGAGTGGTTTGGCAGGTGTCTGAATATTTTGCAAGAATATAATGTCTTCCTCTATAGCTTGTAGCCAAACTTGAGGGGACTGATATTCATTTCTCAGGATTACTAGGTAGCTCCTGATCTCCAGTCCCCTGAAGGGGTTTCTTGGTGTCCTTTATCTGCTGCAAACATTAGCATGTATTCCTGGGCTATGGCGAATCACAGATAAGTAATTTATGTCAAGTTTGGAAATGCTTACAGCAGATGCAATTCCCCCCAGTGTCCGTTTCTTGACACCAAGTTACCAAGAGTGTCCTAAAAAGCAGGCTGGGCTGAAGGGACAGTGACCAGGATGGATCAAGAGGGCAACCTGAAGGGAAGTGAGCAAAGGACCCATCCTCGACTCAACTGTCTAATTAAAAAAAGGTCTTTGGCCTCCTTCACCTCCAGGCTCTGCCTCCTGACAGTCCTTTGCCCTGCCTGCTTCACTCCCATCAGTGGCCATGTCAAAGGAAAAACTTCTTTTTATTTAAAAGATGTCCTAGCTCTTGGAGTCTCCGGGGCAGATGAGTGGCTTCAGAGTGGCAATGACCTAGTAACTACAATTTAAGACCAGAAGGTGTCTCATCCCTTGTTCCCTCATTTACCTCAGACTTCTCTCTCTCTGCCTTTCATTGCTCCTCCATATGGTTTTGCCTATTGAAATTCTTTTTTTTTTTTAAAAGATTTTATTTATTTATTTGACAGAGATCACAAGTAGGCAGAGAGGCAGGCAGAGAGAGAGGAGGAAGCAGGCTCCCTGCTGAGCAGAGAGCCGGATATGGGGCTCGATCCCAGGACCCCGAGATCATGACCTGAGCCGAAGGCAGAGCCTTAACCCACTGAGCCACCCAGGCAGCCCTGCCTATTGAAATTCTTATCCTCTAGACTCAGCTCTGATGCCATTAAGAAGATGTCTCTAGGAATCCCAGTGAGAAAGGGTCCCTGACCTCTGCTGCATGACCCAACTGCCCATCGTTTTCCTCATCGGACCATGGACACTCTTGGAGGCCTTGTCTTGGAAATGCTGGGATAGATAAGCTTTGTCTCTTCCTACCAGACTGTCCTGCTTCCTCCATCAAGGCTCAGAAGGCACTGTATTCCTAGCAGCTAACATGATGCTTGGATCATAGTAGGTACTTAAATATCTGCTGAAAATCTGAATCAGTCTAGTTCAAGATCTGCTGTGAAGACTTGGACTTCGTTTTATAGTTAAATCACTGGCATCTTTTTGGGGGTCACTCTATTTGTTCCTTTTGTCAGTTTTTGAGTTCTGGTCATGCTTTAACATTTGAAAGTATATTTTTATATATATACATATATATATTTTAAAGATTTTATGTATTTGACAGAGAGAGAGATCACAAGTAGGCGGGGGGGGGGAGCAGGCTCCCTGCTGAGCAGAGAGCCGGATGTGGGGGCTCCATCCCAGGACCCCAGGATCATGACCTGAGCTGAAGGCAGAGGCTTAACAACTGAGCCACCCAGGCGCCCCTATATTTATATTTTTAAATCGAAGGTTTTCCTTCCTTTAGTCCCCTAGTAGACTTTAAAACTATCAGATCCTAGGGAGTTACTACATAGGGACAGGTTGTATGTAAGTCTAAACCGTTTTGTAAATTCTAAAGTCAGAACAAAAGGGAAAAAAATAAATGTAAACAGACCCCAGGAAATAGCATCTTGCCATCCAAGAGGTTGGGCACAATCCCCATCTTGCTATAATATATTTTTGGACCCTGGAAACCCTCCTGAGCTTCTCTCCAACATAAGGAAGAACCTGCAATTACAAGTACAATGACATTATTTTACCTCCCTAGGGTGGCTGGAGCACAAAGAACTCAGAGAGGCCCATGTGGGCGTTGGTTTGGGGGCTACAGGAATGTGCTCTGAAAGAAGGTTCTGTTTGTTTTATGACTTGACACAGATGTAAATGGCAGCCCTCGAGGCCTTTGTTAAAGCAGACATTTACTCTTAGGTTTTCTGTCTTGGGAGATCCCCTCCTCCTCCCTGAGGATGGCAGTTCTGACTAAAACATGCTGCAAAAGCTATCTTTGGCTTTTTATTGTCTTCTGAAGACAGTCCAGCCTCTTATTGTAGATTTTCAAGGCCCCACAAGGCCAGCTCTGGCTCTGATATGTGGTTAAGATGGCAAGTCTAGAAGCTGTAGGAGAATCTCTTTCCTGTTCCTAAGTGGAAAGAATGAAGATTTCTCCTAGTTTCAAAGAGCTCTAGCAGAATTTCTGGAACTTCTGTTTAGTGACCAATTTTTTTAATGATAGCTCTCTTGCTAGGGGAGTT
Source organism: Martes martes (assembly GCF_963455335.1). Lineage (NCBI taxonomy): Eukaryota > Metazoa > Chordata > Mammalia > Carnivora > Mustelidae > Martes > Martes martes. The sequence continues at coordinate 28,384 of NW_027666477.1, forward strand.
CTGATTGTCTTTCCCTTCTTTTCCTTTAGGAAGCCCATCATGTCATTTAGGGATTTTCCTTTTATTTCCTCTTTTCAGACCTTATAAGTAATTACAAATTTTTTTCTCTGAAGAAAATGTATGTTGGGGCACGTGGGTGATTCAGTTGGTTGAGTGTTGGACTTCAGCTTGGGTCATGATCTTAAGGTCCTGAACTTGAGTCCTGTGTGGGGCTCCCTGCTCAGCGTGGTGCCTGCTTGTCCCTCTACCCCTCCCCCTTCCCATGCTCTCTCTCTCTCTCTCAATTAAATGAATAAAGACTTAAGAAAAGGTATGTTCATTGAAGAAAATGAGAAAACCACAAAAAAAGTTTAAAAGACAATAAAAGTAGTCTTAATTTTACCTGTAAGGATTAAAAAAAAACTTTTAAGATATTTTGGGGTGTTTCCTTTTGAGATTTATATCTGTATGTCTATCTATTGGTTTGTATCCAATCGATACAGATCGATCTATCTACCTATCATCTATCTATCTCTCTATCTCTATCTCTGTATCTTTTTTTAAAAAAATATTTATTTATTTGACAGACAGAGATCACAAGTAGGCAGAGAGGCAGGCAGAGAGAGGGGGGGAAGCAGGCTCCCCCCCAAGCAGAGAGCCCAATGTGGGACTCGATCCCAAGACCCTGGGATCATGACCTGAGCCAAAGGCAGAGGCTTTAACCCACTGAGCCACCCAGGTGCCCCTCTATCTCTATATCTATCTATGGGTTTGCCTCTTGGCTTTCTTCTCAATTCAGCGTGGCATTGAAAGCATTTTCCTACATTAATAGACTTCTTTATTAACACTAAAATACTGCATAATATTCAAGCTATGAGAAGTTATATGGCTTCCTATAAGCTCTCTCCTTTTGCTAGACATTTAGACAGTTTTCATGCTGGCAACTAGATCTTTGCCTACTTTTTATGCTTCCTAAAAATAGCGTCTGAAAATTGGAATCACCACTTAAAAAGGTATACCTTTTTCCTGTGGGAAAATATGCGTAACATAAAATTTACTGTTTTAACCATTTTCAAGTGTACCGTTTGGTGACATTAAGTATATTCACATTGTTGTATAACTATCACCATCATCCATCTCCAGAACTTTTCATCTTCCCACACGGAAACTCTGTACCAGTTAAACACTAGGTCCCCATTCCCATTTCCTGCCAGGCCCTGGCAATCATCATGCTACTTTTTGCCTCTATGAATTTGACTACCTCATATAAATGGAATCATACAATATTTCTTGTTTTGTGTATGCTTATTTCACTTAGCATAATGTCTTCAAGGTTCGTCCATGTGGTATCCCGTGTCAGAATTTCAGCATTTTTTAAGGCTAAATAATATTTCACTGTAGGTTTATACCATTGGTAGACATTTGGGTTATTTCCCTCTTTTGGCTAATGTAAATAATACTGCTATGAACATTAGTATACCAATACCTGAGTCCCTACTTTCAGTTTTTTGGGGTGTATATACCCAGAGTGGGGTTAGGGGATCACACAGTAATTCTATGTTTAATTTTTTGAGGAACCACCATATTCTTCCACAGTGGCTGCACCATTTTTCATTCCTACTAGCAATGTATAAGCACTCCAATTTCCCAACACCCTTGCCAATGTTTATTATATTATACTTAAAAAATAATAATAACCATCTTGAGGCGCTAGGTGGCTCAGTTGGTTGAGTGTTGGACTCTTGGTTTCTGCTCAGGTCACAATCTCAGGGTCATGAGATTGAGCCCTGCAGTGGGCCTTGTGTGCAGGGTGCAGTCTTTTTGAGTTTCTTTCCCTCTTCCTATCTCTTCCCCTGCACCCCTCCCTCTGCTCATGCACTCTTTCTCTCTCTAAAGTAAATATATAAATAAGATCTTAAGAAATAATAAAAAATAAATAATTTTACTTAAAAAATTAAAAAATCAAAAAATAATTTAAAAAAAGAAAAAATAATAACCATCTTAACAAGTGTGAAATGATATCTCATTGTTGTTTTTATTTGTATTTTCCTAATAATTAATGATACTGAATATCTCTCTGGGTGCTTATTGGCTTATTTCTTCTTTGGAGAAATGTCTATTCAAGTACTTTGTCCATTTTTGAATTGGGTTGTTTGTTTGCTTTTTGTGCTGAGTTGTAGAACTTCTTTGTATATTTGACATTTTAATTCCTTATCACATATATCATTTGTAAATATTTTCTCTTATTCACTGTTATTTTTCTTATTCATTGTTATTTATTCATTGTTTCTTATTCATTTCTCTAATTCATCATCATTTTCACTGTTGATATGCCTTTTAATGTGCAAAAGTTTTACATTTTGTCATAGTCCAATTTATCTATTTTTTTCCTTTTTTAGTCTGTTTTTTGTGATATGCCTAAGAAATCATTGCCAAATGTAATGCCATGAGTATTTCCTCCTATGTTTTCTTTGAAGAGTTTTAAAGTTTTAGCTCTCATGTTTAGGTCTTTGATTTTGAGTTAATTTTGAGTTAATTTTTTATATATGGTGTAAGGTAAGAGTCCCACTTCATTCTTTTACATGTAGATATCAGTTTCCCCAGCACCATTTGTTGAAAAGACTGTCATTTCTCTCACTGAATAGTCTTGGCACCATGTTGAAAATCATTTACCCATATATGTGCAAAGATTTATCTCTGCGTTCCCTAATCTATTCCATTGACTTTATGTCTGTTCTTATGTCAGAAACATACTGTTTTGATTACTGTAGCTTTGTAGTATGTTTTGAAATCATTTAACTTTGTACTTCTTTTTCAAGATTGTTTTGGCTGTTCAAGATCCCTTGAAATTCTGTACAAATTTTAAGATTGGATTTTTTTCCTCCTTCATTTTCGGAGGATAGTTTTGTTGAATACAACATTCTTGGTTGATGGTCCTTTTTTTCAATACCTAACATGTATCATCCCACTGCCTCTGGCTTTCATGGTTTCTGATGATCAATCAGCAATATCTTATCAAGGATAACTTGTACATGATGAGTTGCTTTTCTATTGTTGCTTTCAAGATTCTCTCTTTGTTGTTCAAAAGTTTGCTTATGTTATGCAGGTACAGATCTTTTGGAATTTATTCCGCTTGAATTTCATAGAGCTTCTTGGATGTGTAGGTTAATGTTTTTCATCAAATTTTGGAAGTTTTAGCCATTATTTTTTCAAGTATTCTTTTTCCCTCTCTTCTTCTTCTGGGCATCCCCTTATGTGTATATTGCTTTGCTTGGTTCTGCCCCATAGGTCTTGAGGTTCTGTTCATTTTTCTTCATTATTTTTTCTTACTGTTCCTTAAAAGATACAATCTCAGTTGGCCTGTATTCAAGCTCACTGATTCTTCTGCCTGTCCAAATCTGATGTTGAGTTCCTCTTGTGAATATTTTAAAAAGATTTTATTTATTTATTTGAGAGAGAGAATGACAGTACAAGAGTAGAGGAGGAGGGGTAGGGAGAAACAGAACTACCCACTGAGCAGGGAGCCCAATGTGTGTCTTGATCCCAGGACCTTTAGATCATGACCTGAGCCAAAGGCGGGTACTTAACTGACAGAGCCACACAGGTGCCCTGCTCTAGTGAGTTTTTCATTTCAGTTATTGTCCTTTTCAACTTTAGAATTTCTATTTTTCAAAATAATAATTTTTATCTTTTATTGATATTCTCTATTTGAGACATCATTCTCCTACTTTCCTTTAGTTCTTTAGGTATGGTTACCTTTTGTTCTGTGCATATTCTTCAAATAGCAGAATTTAAAGTTTTTATCTAGTAAGTCTAGTGTCTCAGATTTCTCAGGGACAGTTTCTACCAACCACTTTTTTCCTGTGTATGGGCCATACTTTCTTATTTCTTCGCATACCCAATAACTTTTTTGTTGATAATGGACATTTTAAATGATTTAATGTGACAACTCTGGAAATCAGATTCTTCCTCTTTCCTTGGTTTGTAGTTATTGCTATTTGTTTAATGACTTTTCTGAACTAATTCTGTGAAGTCTGTGTTCTTTATTGTGTGTGGCTACTGAAGTCTCTTTTCCATTAGCTTAGTGGTCAGCTAATAATTGGTCATATTTTCTTAAGTGCATGGAACCTGTAAGTCTCCAAACCTTTACTGATGGGTTGTGTGTGTGTGTGTGTGTGTGTGTGTGTGTGTGTGTGTGTGTTGGCATATGCCTTCATTGCCTAGGTGAGTATATTACATCCCGGCCTCAGCCTTCAATCCTGGCTTGGGCAGAGCCTCAAGGTTAGCCATAGGTAAGAACTTACAGTCTTCTCAGGTCTTTCCTGGGCTTGTGCACAGCCCAAAGCACACAGGTGTCCTAGAGTCACAGAAATGTGTTGGAACTTTTCAAAGTCCCCTATGAACATCTCATTCCCCAGCTTTTCCTTTTCATTTTTAAATTTGTTTGGTTGCTTGCTGCAACTATTGTTACTGCCTTGGATAGTTGTGGTGTTAAACAATTGCCACTGATTGTTTTTGACAGATGTGTCTGGGAGAAAATGTTATTTGTACCAAGTGAAATCTGAGGCTGGCCAAATAAAGACAAGACTTGTGAGTGAGTTTTCTCCAGGGAACTCTTAGATAGGTCAAACAATGACAGTCCTCAGTAAGTTGGGCTTTGAGTGAGCTCCAATCTTGCATTATGCCCTTCAGAGTCTACTTGGTGGCTTTAACTATAATTGTGGGGCTATTGGTTTTCAAGACTACCATGGGCTGGAAATAGAGAAATGGCACCATGGAGCCATCTCTACCACTGTCCTCTCCTATATATTTTTTAGGTTACTTTCTCTGATTTCAACATCTTGTGTCTTTCAGGGATGGCTCATATTTCTTGCCATAGAGGCTACCTTTCTTTGCTTACCTTAATTCTTTCTGTTTTATTTATTTAAAATTATTTTCTGTCATTGCTAATGATTTGGAATGGGGAGGGTAGGCTAGAGTAAGTCAACCTTCTTTATCCCATCTCCTCAGGTGACTTTTTAAAAAGTCATTGGGGGTGCCTGGATGGCTCAGTTGGTTAAGTGTCTGACTCTTGATTTTGGCTCAGGCCATGATCTCAGGGTGATGAGATGGAGCCCCATGTCGGGCTCTGTGCTCAGTGGGGAGTCTGCTTGAGATTCTCTCTTTCTGCCTCTGGCCTTCCCTCAGCTTACGTACCTTCTCTCTCTCTCTCTCTCTCAAAATAAATAAGTGAAATCTTTAAGAAAAGTCATTTGAAGTTTTCCTGGGGACTAAGAATTCACAACTGATCATCAGAGGAAGAAATAACTTAATATTTGCCCCCAATATTTTAGTAAGTGTTGGGAATTTAAAACCAGAGTACAGAGAAAGTATGGGTGTGGACCATCCCCTCAACCAAAATTCAAACTTTCTTTATCCATAGTTCAATGCCACTTTCCCTCAGAAGCTGCTCCTTGACTCTTGCCAACCTTGTTGCTAGAGAACTTTGGTGGCCCAACTGAAGACAGCACCTCCTTGGCTGGAGGCACTGTTTTAAGGCTTTGCAACTTTAGGGAGCGGTCTGGGTGGGGTCACGTTCCAGCTGCACCCCATAACATTTCCCACGAACTGGTTGTGTTGATAGCTGGTGCTGTCTGCGGTTCACTGTTCTGGCCAAAGGAGGGAGAAGTATTGCTTGTGTTGAAAAGCGTTGACTCATCCAGGAGCCTCTGGCTGTGGTTTACTCCCATACATTTACAGACCTCTGGGGCTGGCATTTCTGTGAATTCTTTCAAGTTCATTCCTGTTCCTCAGGCTCACCCCTTTACAAGTGCTTGCTTGCCCTGCATGCCTGAAATGACAGAAGAACATCAGCTCCATGTGGTAACTAGTCAGTCAGTGACTTTTCTTTACAATTTTCCTGCATGCACTAGTGTGTTATCATATCTATGTTTGTGCAATGTAATAATAAAGGTACTTAGTACATCTCTAGAACCTTCCCCCCTGAGGAATCTTTGAACATTTAAAGACAGTAGTTTTGTAATCTCATAATTTTTCAGTCTGAGGTAAATGTTTCTTTGTTAATTTTTAAGCAACGAATGTGACTTTGAAGATAGCACAGCAGGTTTTTCATTTTACCACAAAACAAAGGAACTGTGTATCCTAGGCTGGTATAGAAATGTGGCATTTTATACTTATTAGGGGTGTAGATATACATGCAGGCATCTTTCATTTATTAGTATTTCAGTAAAGTTGACTACAAGCTATTTGTCACAAAACTTGTTTCATTTGCCCAAGACTTTTTGACTCAAAATGAGAGAGTTATTTTTCCAGAAGGAAAAACGCAAACAGAAAATGTTTGAATTTTGTGAGTCAGGATTAAGGAGAGAGTTTAGCTCTCTGGTATCTAGGATCATCGATATCTCCATGTCTGTATCCTAGAAACACTTAGGAAGTTTTGTAAAAAAAAACCAAAAAAAAAAACCCCCCAAAAAAACCCAGGTGCTTGAAATCTGTGGAGACTGGAGGCAGATCAGTGGTGCCGTGGGCTGGGATAAGAACAGAGACTGACTACAAACTGGTACTGACTGGGGAGTTTTTGGGGGTGAAGAGAAGGGTCTGCATGTGATTGTAGCAGTGGTTACCCAATTGTGTATATTTACTAAAAAATTATTGAACTTCCAATGGGTGAATTTTATGGTATGTAAAGTATATCTTAATAAAATTCTACTTTTTCTTCTTTTTTTTTTCCTTAATGAGATTCTTTTAAAAATCCTGGCTAGGTATCACTTCAGATCAGTAAAATCAGAATCTCTGAAAGTAGGACTCTGGCTCTAGCATTTTTATAAAACTCCCTGATTGTAATGTTCAGCTCAGGTGAAGAACAATTGACCTAATAAACCTTGTTTGTCTTGGTAGCACAATCCTGCCCTGGGGCCAAGAAACTTCCAAACTGTATTACTTAGTAATGAAATTTGGTTTCTTTACCTTTCCCCTAAAGTAGAAAGGCTTTAAGACTTAGATACAAAGCTAGCTGGTACATCTGGATTACAGAGCAGCAGATTGAATTTAGGAGGCAGTGCTATTTTGGAAACATAGGTGAGGGACCGAATGAGTTACTGATGTTTTGGGGAGACCCCAGCCTTTGCACATCTGGTGATTCTCTATAGGCCTCGTCAGGACTGTGGTGCGGGTAAAGCAAGGGAGGCACTCACTCACCTTGGGCACAAAATGTAAGGGAGCACCAAAAAAAAAAAACTTGGTAATCAAGATAAACGCAATTTTAATGCAATTTAAAAAAATAAAAATTGATGCCAAAAGTCCACCATGACAAAAATATCAACATTTTAAATGAAGACAGGATCTTCCTGGTCTCCCTAATGAAGCTTGGCTGTCCCCTCTTCTTGAGAGCTGAGACCGCATCCAGCTTTTTCCATAAGAAGAGGGCCAGATGACTGTCTGAGCCTGAGACCGAAGGACTCACACCCATTCCTGGCTGCTGTCGTACCTGCTGGCTGCATCCCCATGTCTTGCCTTTCCTCTTGTTGAATAAGAAAGAAGCCAACTTTCTGGGGACCCGTAGGTTCCTGAATGTGCGCTGAACCCTATCTGTGGTGTTGAGGACTAACTTCTCCTTCTTCCTTTTCCTCCTCTGGGGCACAGGAGAGTAGGAGTGGTTTTGAAGGTTGCCTTTGCTGTTTTCCATATTCTGGTGAGTTTGAGCATCTCTGCTTGATCTCCAAATCTGGAGCTAGCAAGTGAGTCTCTCATCTGATAAATTCCTAGTTTCATCCAGGGACAGATCCAGGTTTTGTAGAATCTGTAGCTTTTACAATTTTGAGGGGTCTTCCTTAAGGAAAAGAATACACATTTATAAATACGAAATTGAAAGCTTTACAAGGAGTTCCCTGAAAATGAAGAACACATCAGCATCATTAACCTCATGGCAAGATGGTCTCCAGACTCAACTTAGTATTTCATTTTCCTTACTGCTTTGCAGGATTTCTCTCCCCGATTTGCTAGCTCACAAGGCCCATAGACTGTAGGACTCTTTTCAAATCTCATTTTCCAATTTCATACTTTCAAAAGCCCCAGAATTTTTTCCTTCCTGAGGTAATGGAATGATTAAGAGCGTTAGTTCTAGTGTCAAACTGGCTGATTTTGTATCCTGGCTCTGCCAAACTAGATGTTTGACCTGGGCAACTTAATTAGTCTTTTTGCCCCTATTTCCTCCTTTAATCTTACTTCACTTCATTTAGCAGGACTAAATGTGATCATGTGTGTGTGGGCTGAGCACAATGCCTGAACAGAGAAGGCACTCAGGAAATGTTATTTAGTCTATCAGTCAGGATTCTTGATTCTAAGCAACAGAAACATACTCTGGCTCCCTTAAGTGGAGAAAGAATTTGTTGGGAAGATGTTGGATTGTTCACAGAAAGGGAGTTTGGAAAAGCAGATGCTGAAAATAGGCAGGAATTAAGGAAGGCCGGCAGCAGAAATAAGATTATTAGGACATTCTGTTCCCTCTGGATTCTGCCATTGCTATAACCCTAAGCTACCCATTCCTTCTTCTCTTACTTTTTTTTTTTTAAAGATTTTATTTATTTATTTGACAGATAGAAATCACAAGTAGGCAGAGAGGCAGGCAGAGAGAGAGGAAGAAGCAGGCTCCCCGCCGAGCAGAGAGCCCGATGCGGGGCTCGATCCCAGGACCCCGGGATCATGACCTGAGCCGAAGGCAGAGGCTTTAACCCGCTGAGCCACCCAGGCGCCCCCTTCTTCTCTTACTTGACTCTCTTTCTTGAATCTGTTACTTAAGATTCAAAATCACTGATGATTCGGTCTAAATCAGCTGAGCCCAAGGTCAGGGAGGGTTTATCTAGTTTAGCCTCAACTAGAGGTTGGGGCCTCTTATAATGGAGGATTCCACCAAAATAGGAAGAAGGTTTGGATGTTGGGGACCAGAAAACTCTCAAACGCACATTACTGTTTTGGTTGTCATTTTTAAAGGGCTAATAGAACTGAGCTGCAGTATGATATCCTGCCAGTAGGTGCCACCCTTGAACATTTGAGTCTCTACCTTCATCTCTAACTTCAGAGGTCATCAGCTATGTATAGAACAAGAGCGGTATTTACCCGCTGAAGTCAAACTGTGATGGCCAACTATTAGGTTACAGGAAATGGATTCAGTGCTCTCAAATGGAAACTTGCCATCCGTAAGTTTATGTTAATTCTTTGGTACTTGTCGATTTTTATCTGACGATAAATAAACCCATTTAGAAATCGTTGCCATCTTCTGAAAAATCCTTAATCTTGAAGTTTGACTTGAGTCCATTTATGGGGGTGATTGTTCCCCATCTGTTTGCTATTTTCCCCGTATCTTCCACCCAAATCCAGTGCTTACATGCCGTACAGCAACACTATCTTGCGTGCAGCTGTGAGGATTTGCCAGCAGTCTCTTGCCCTCATGGATTTCATGTCTGAGTTTAGGAACAGACAGACACACAAAGAGAACTGTGAAACAATGAGGTCAGCACAGTGGTGGAAATAGGCACATAGAGGCAGTTCAGAAGAAGGATGCCTCCCTGAGCCTGCGAGTGCCAGTGTTGATCTCCTGGAGGACAGAAGTTAAAACTGAATCTGAACGTTCTTCCAACGGTCTAGTTTGTCCATAAAATCAATTAGCACACACGAGTTGATCCTCCAGGTTTGAAATGCTGACCACCACTGTGAGATGAAGAGCTTAGCACAGAGCCTGGGACATGGTAGGTGCTCTATAATAGATAGCTGCAGGCTAGTTAATTGCTTTAGGAATACTTGTACTATCTAGGCTGGTATAATCTGTAGCATGCTGTTGAATATACAGTTGATTTTCTAGTATCCTTGAATTGAAATTTATGCATTTAATTCCCACATCAGCTGGTGAGCTACACACATAGGCAATGCCTCTGTTTCAAGGTCATATATTGAACCTTGAAGCCCACTTGATCCCAAGAACAGCCACAAGAGTGGGGCGGGGGCTTACTACAGATTCAGCTTTCCTGCTGGGAAAAGGAAAGAAAGTGTGTCCCGTGGGAGATGAGTATCAAGGGACAGTGTATATGGTCCCACATCCATCAGCTTCTTACCCTGCTGGGCAACCATCCGGAAGAAATTCTTCATTTTGAAAACAGAAAATTGACCAATAGCGGTGCAAAAAGACCAGTTAGAAAAAAATTATTCATTAGATCAAGATAAATTTTTGTTCCCTGCAATAAATACTTTCAGCCATCCTTCACAGGCCCCCAAAAGAAATTGCCCCCCCTTTTTCACGTGAAGATGGCTTATTAGAACATGTTTCCAAAAGAAATCTTGGTTTAAGTGGATGAGCCTGTGGAAGTGTATTTCCTTCGCTCTGATCCTATTTGACTTCCTGAAACTTATTTTGCAATGGGGAAAAGTTTGTCTTAATTTTTTTCCTTTTGAAATTGAAATGTAACTTCGGGGTTTTTTTTAGCATTCCTTCCTAGTTCTCTGTTTTGCTTACCCAAAACACCACAGAACTTTTATTTAGGGCACAGTTTGTTTTGGTTTAAGCTATAAGTAGTTGCTGGAAGATGGGACTAGAGGTGTCCTGGGTCATATAAGGATTTAAGGAAAGGATGTTTTGGTAAGATCCAAGGAAAGGCATACAATGCAGCCATGGTTGGCCTATGACTAAGATACTCTTTAAATGAGATGATGCATGTGTGGGGCTCAGCACAATGCCTGACACATAGAAGACACTCAATAAACATTATTTAGTCTATCAGCCAAGGTTCTTGATTCTAGGCAATGAAAATGTACTTATTTTCGCAAAAACCTAAACCTAATTTATGAAAGCAGTCATCATTCTGTCCCTGTGTAATCAAGAGGTCAGCATTCCTCTGCTTCTTGAGAATTACATCTTACCTCTGATTTTTGAAAGTTTTGAGTAGAGGGGTGCCTGGGTGGTTCAGTCATTAAGCATCTGCCTTCAGCTCAGGTCAGGATCCTGGGGTCCTGTGATGGAGCCCCGCATCAGGCTCCCTGCTCGGTGGGAAGCCTGCTTCTCCCTCTCTCACTCCCCCTGCTTGTGTTCCTACTCTTGCTGTATCTCTCTGTCAAATAAATAAGTAAAATTCTTTAAGAAAGAAAGAAAAAAGAAAGTTTTGAGTAGAAAAACTTGTTATGTGTGCAATTAACAGTGAAGATCTTCCTGCATATATAGGGTTTGTTGCTGTAATTGAATTACAGTCTCTTCCAGTCTTGCTCCCTAGAACTGATGTGCCTTGGGTCTCCCTTCTGCATTTCTGGTGTGACTTCTCCAGTGTGAGGTTTGAGCAGCTGCCCTGTCCCCCATACCAAACAAAACTCTTGGGTTTTCCTGTGGGCCAAGAATCCTTCCATTCTACTTTTTAAAAATGGGGCTCTGCGATGGTTCCCATTTGTTTGACAAACAGGGATAAATAGCTCTTGTCTTAAATAAGTTAGAAGATTTGTGAGGGAGAGAGGAACTGTTATAATTCAAGGTTATGAGTGTAGGTGGGGGAAAATCACAGTGCTTGATAGAGTACAAAGAGGGCTGGCACTAATAGACTCCCAGGGAGGTCAGGAGGTCCTCCCACAAGAGGTGATGTCCCAGCAGTCTTGGAGAATAAGTGGAGAAGGATGGGAAGGGTATTCAGCACATGCAAATGATGCAGAGGATAGAGAGCATGGCCATTTCATGGGACCACTGCAAGTGGTATGGCGGGAATGCTGGCACAGGGTTTATGGGGACAAAGGCCAGAGGTGAGGCTGGGGGAGGCAGAGGCCGTGTCTGGGAGTGTGTGTGGGGGGGGCTTCTGTGTCATTCTAGGGAGTCAGGGCTTTGTACTATGGAAAGCCACTGAGGATTGTTAGGGAAGGGAGTGACAAGGTCAGATTTGGTTTTAGAAAGACCATTTTGGCCAGGCTAGGGACTAGTGAGAATGTGATCATTATCTGATGGAAGATAATGACAGGGGAAATAGAGATGAGAAGGGATTCTGGAAATGCAAGTTGAATTACTAGGACAGTGTATCTTTTTGGGTACAGGCAATGAGGGAAAGAGAAGAGACAAATATGATCCCCAGGTCTCTGGCTTAGGTAACAGGGTAGACTTCTGAACCCAGGAGGAAAAGGAAAGGCTTGGTGGGAAAGAGGTGAAGTTCCGTTTGGGATATGTGGAGATGTCCAGCAGAAAGTGGGGACCAAGTGGAAGGTCTGGGCTAGGGGAGGAGATGGGCTCACTCAGGGAGGAAGTGAGCATGAAAGGGGAATGACTCTAAGCCCCTAGAACTACCAAGTCTCTTTCTCCCTGTCATCCCAAAGGCCTTAAAGGTTAAGGGCTCCCCTCCCAAGTGTTGGCTGCTCTGGCCTCCCCGCCTCTGGGTCAGCCTGGCCTCTGATATTGCCCATAGGGGTAAAATTCCAGAATGTGGGAAAGAGAAATCCTCTTATGATCCCTTAGTGAGGCCATTCCTTTTGTCTGGAAAGCTGTTCACCCAGCTGGCCCTGTAGCTCATGCCCTCACTTCCTTGAAGATTTTGCTCAAAAGTCGCATTTTCAATGAGTCCCAGGTGGCATGGGGTTAGAAAGCCATGCAGTTGTCAGGAGCCACAGGTGACTTTGTTTTCACAGTAGCTTGCAAAATCACTTGGCCTCACTAGCCCCCACTGATACAGTTTTTCATCCCAGGAAGTGTTTTCGAAAGTAGAGTTCTTGGAGAGGGATTTGTTGGTGAGGGAATTCTGTGAGTTGTATCCATCTGTTTCATCATAACTCAAGGGGTGAAAGTCTAGACAACCATATAATACCCGTGCACTCGGATGGCAGCTGTTCGACTCATCACAACACCCCTGTCCCTGAGCCTCCCACCTCCGTACACATGTGCGAGGGAGCTGTGGCGTGGAGGTTGGTGCATGGCAGCAGCGTGGCCTTGTCAGTGCCCTGACATTAAGCTCTGATCCATTTTTATAATTAAGTGTTTCTACTCTAGAATGTTCTATAGCTCTCTGCTATCTCCCTTTCCACACCAACGGGAAGGATTGATTCAGATAGTCAAAGACAGTTTAGAACGTTGACATAGGGGCATCTGGGTGGCTCAGTGGTTAAGTGTCTGCCTTCAGCTCAGGTCATGATCCCAGGGTCCTGGGATCGAGTCCCGCATCGGGCTTCCTACTCAGCAGGAAGCCTGCCTCTCCCTCCACCTCTCCCACTACTTGCATTCCCTCTCTTGCTATGTCTCTCTCTTTCAAATAAATAAATAAAATCTTAAAAAAAAAAAAAAACATTGACATAGCCAGCTGTGCTTATCCACTCCTCTCCCTCTTCCTGTTCCCTAATTGGGAGCTTTGTGGGGTGTCTGTCTTTGCACTTGGATGTCCCAGGTGGCATCTTGTGTGGGGATGAATTAGTATGAGAGACCTTGTATCTCCCACACTATTTACTGTAGGAATACCTGCTTAAGATAGAGACCCAGGGAAATATTCAGGGACTTCCTTTCATTCTTATTTTTTTCCCCTAATTCTCTTTCCAGGGGTAGCACCCATCTTCTTCATTTACATACATGAAGAGTGTCTCTGCTCACAGTTATGTCTCATGCTACCTTACAAAAGCAAGGATGGGGTCATCTCCCATCTTCTTTCTCCAGAAGATTCATGGAAGAAGTAACATGGGTCATCACAGCACCTTTCTTCAGCCCAGCTCATGAAGGCAGACCACCCGTAGAACCACCAAGATGGATTTGGGTTGAAAGGAAAGATGCATTCTCAGGGAGAGTTGTTAATCCTGAGGAGGCTATGGGCTTCCTTTCTCCAGGTCATGATAAATCAGGGATCTTTTCATTAGTTACGAATGTGTTGTGCCCCCTGTCTGAAAGCTGGAGGAAGCCTTGAAGGACCTCCTATGGACACTGCTTCCCTGTGTCTTTGCTTGGCCGTTTTTTAACTCAAGGGAGCCAAAATTGAGTAAAGGCTGAGGTAGCAGAAGAATCTATATAGAGAGTTTATGTTGTATAAAACAGAGTCAGGGAAAGAGCAGATTTTCTCTTCTGGGATGGCAGTTTTCAAGACAGTCCATTGTGAAATAGCCTAAAGAGGGAAGTGGCCTTGGTATGATTCATATCTGACCTTCTTTCCACACTCATAAAAGATGGTGAGGTCAGGGTCAGGGTTAGGGATGACTTCTGATTTTGTGCTTCAACTGTCCAATGTTTTGTGTAGACCGCAGGCTGTGCCTGGAGCAGCACTCAGTTTCCAACCCTCTTGACACATTCCTCACACTTGCCGAACAATCTCAGAGAAAATGCTGGAGTGTAAAAATGATAAACCAGGAGTGTAAAAATGATCAAATGCTGAGAAGTGCAACATTAACAGAGGTTACAGCCATGAGTTAATATCTAAACAGATATTAACTGTCTAGAACAGGTCTTTTTGTTTGTTTGTTTCTAGTATTGTCAGAGTAAACATTTTTTTAAAATGATACTTTGGAGTTTATTCTGGCCCTCATCAATCTTTCTAATCCATGTCTACTAGCCTTTGCTTAAAACGTTTTTTTTTTGTTTTTTAAGATTTTATTTATTTAGGGGCACCTGGGTGGCTCAGTGGGTTAAAGCCTCTGCCTTCGGCTCGGGTCATGATCTCAGGGCCCTGGGATGGAGCCCCGCATCGGGCTCTCTGCTCAGCAGGGAGTCTGATTCCTCCTCTCTCTCTGCCTGCCTCTCTGCTTACTTGTGATCTCTGTCTGTCAAATAAATAAAATCTAAAAAAAACAAAGATTTTATTTATTTGACAGAGAGAGAGAGAGAGATCACAAGTAGGCAGAGAGGCAGGCAGAGAGAGGGGGGTGGAAGCAGACTCCCTGCTGAGCAGAGGGCCCGATGCGGGGCTCCATCCCAGGGCCCTGAGATCATGACCCGAGCCGAAGGCAGAGGCTTAACCCACTGAGCCACTCAGGCACCCTAAAACCTATTGTTTTTATATTTTTTTAAAATGTTGGTTGTGAAAAGTTGAACCAAGAGAATAACGAGCAAAAGCCAGTCCTTCCTTATCCATTCTTTCTCCTGGTGCTGTGCTGACTGATGGTACATCACCCCATGAACTACTCCATGACAAGGGCCTGGTTGGTGGTATGGGATGAGTTCAGGGAGGTTGGAAATCATCTGAACGTGGGGCAGTCAGGTCAGGGGCAGGAGGGATTTGAGTTGAACCTTCAAGGGACAAGATTTGGTTGGGAAGAAGGGCCTTTGCAACAAAAGCATAGAAGTGGAAAAACACAGGTTTGATTTAGGCAAAAACAAGTGGCTGAGAATAACGGAAGAAGAGCCTGGAAAAGTCAGTTGGGTCAGGCAGAGGGTCTCAGAGTCCAAGAGTCTGGTCTTCAGCATGCTGGCCGTGGTGGCTTATTAGAGGTTTCTGCATAGGCAGCTGTCTCTATGGTGCTTGGCCATGTTGCCTTGTGGTGGATCGTCTCCAAGGGTTCTTTCCTTCCTGTACGAATATATTATTCTTTCCTTTAAAAAGTGGAGTTTATTCCCCTCTCCCTTAACTCTGGGTTGGCCTTGGTGACTTGGGTGACCAGTAGAATGGCATAGAAATGACATTCTGAGATTTCTAAGGCTGGGTCATAAGACACCTTGCAGCTTCCTTCTGGGTCCCTTTGAATATTCAATATGGGAAGCTCCCTCTTGGATCTCAGACCCGGTAGGAGAAGTCCGAGGCATGTGGAGAGGCCTCGTGTTTGTACTCTGGTCGACAGCCCCAGCTGAGCTCCTCACAGTATCAGAGCAGAAAGAAGGACAGAACCTGGATCCTTGATAATATACTTACGTCACTAAATCAAATCCAACTCTGACTTCCAGTGTCAGGAACCAATAAATCAGTTTCATTGTTTTCAGCCAGTGTGAGTTTATTTTCTGTTTCTTACCATGAAATGCATTCTCAATAACACAAAGGAGTACTGGCTACAAAGGGGTACTGGTACGAGTTCCAGTTACCTCCTCTTCACGTGATCAGGGGCAATGCCTCTTGACTGGTTTCTTTATTTCTACATCTTTAAGGGATGCTCTCTGTAGCTGGTCCTCAGGTTGCCCTTAAGTATCCTGTTTCTTTTGTCCTGGATAAAACCATTTCTTTACCCTGGACCTTATCGCATGCATGTTGAGAAATTTCTCTCCTTGAGCTGTCAACTACTTTTACATTTCAGAGTCACTTTCTTTCTGTTCGCTCCCAGCATTAAAGCCACCCCACCCTTATTTCACATGTAATACTTGCCATTATATTCTCAAATGTCTACCTTTTTTCAATAATGCCAGTCTCACTAAAAAAAACCTCTATATAGAGGTGGGATATCCTCGTTAGAACGTGCACGTGTCAAGTCATAGGAAAGGTTTTACTCAGTTTGATTCAGTAAATCAGCTCTTAATTAAAAATCAGTGCTGACAGACTTTGGGTAGAATGAATAGTTTCCCTGGAGCCTAATTACCTATGGTTAAGCTGACTTTGGAGGTTTTGAACTTGCAGCTCTGGAACAATCCCCCAATCTGTGAAAGCCAGCCAAGATGGTACCCAATAAGACTTTAGTCTCATTAAAGCTAAACTTCCTCCTTAACTTACTGGACTTCTGTCTCCAGGAATTTTGAAGGGAGTATTCAGAAATTTTCTCAATTCTGGGACATCATACATAACAAAGTGTGTTTGGGTCTGGATTTTCTGAAATAAAACAAATCTCATACCCCCAAAATGCTGGAATTTAGAATACATATTGTCAGGGGGGCTCTGAGAAGTTCTGCAATTGTCATCCTTTTTAGTTGTACCTGGAGGGCCAGAAACCTCATCTTCTCATTCTTACTGGCATTGAGAAGGCAGGGGTGGAGGGTGTCAAAGCCATGGTTAGAAAGCTGTAGTAGTTTAGAGACATAAAACTCACAAATGCGGAAGCCAAGCTCAGAAACACCTGTCCACATCCGCCCCGGGGCAGTGGTTCTTCTGTATTCTACCCTCAGTTTGGGGAATCAAAATTATACCTTCTTCAGTATTTGACTTCTAGAAATACACTCCAGCCCCATCTCAGAGCATTCCGGAGCAGGAGACCTGAGTTCTAGGGCACCCTTGATTTTATGAGCCCTTTGACCTTGGGAAAGTCCCTTGAGAAGGTAGTTTTCATGCATGTAAAATAACTCCCACCTTACAGGAGTGGGATGGAACAAACACAGTAGGAGCCAGCGTGTTGAAAACCATGAAACACTAGACCTGCTCCTGTCAACCATTTGGGGTTCTCCATCCACTTTCAAAGTGAGCCTCTTTGCTAGAATGCCTGAAGCCATTAGAGGTGAGCATCGATGAAAACAAAATGCAGGTTTGTAACATTGCCAATAAATCGTTCTGTAAATGGTTGGCGCCTGTAGCCCATCTTCTCCAAGTAGCCCAAGTCACTTCTGGAGGGGAAAGGACAGAACAGCAAATAGTAATATATGAAGGAAGGAGACGGAGCAGAAGGAGGAGAAGCCCTCGTAGAGGCTCTGCGGCTTGTCTGCACATCATACTGGAGGCTCGGTGGTTATTTGGTTAATTTGATGGTTGTGGGTAGACATAAGATAATTACAAGGAGAAGCATTAACTCTGGGACATGATTTGCCTAGATTGGCTGTCTAGAATGATCTAATTATCAAGTTACCCAGCAAATCTTTACTTCACTTGAGGCTATAGAGAGAGCTGGTTTTGTGTAACAATGCTTAAAAACACATCATATATTTCTGGTTCAGTGTTAAAAAAGGTTTTTTGTTTGTTTGTTTGTTTTTAGAGTTGTTTTGTTTTGTTTTTGTTTGTTTCTTTTGAAAGTTGCATTAAAAAAGAAAAGAAAAGAAAAATACATCAAATTTCTAGGCCCTTCTTCGTATTTCCAGTTGAGATGTATGGTTTTGATGTCGCCCGTGCGTTTAGTTATGGGTTACTGAACACCACCACATACTTTAGACTCCCCTTTTCCTCCATTTCATTAGTGATGAGAAGAAGATTACAGCCTACAGTCACGGCCTTTATAAAAATGAAAAAAGGAAATTGGTTGGTTCTTCTCTCTTTATTCATCTTCTCTGACTTCCTAAATTTCCCCAATTAGTTTTTGGGTTGTGTGCCTGCCAGGGTAGTTAGCATTCTATTGATGTGGGAGTCCATTTCCTGCTCGCTGGCCTTCTAACGGGAGTGCCCCATTGCTTTCTTTAAATTAAACCTCTCAGAGCAATCTGCCAAGAGTTGGAGTAATAGCACTCACAGGCCTGACTTACATTAAACTTAGATTCACGGCAGCTACGGGTTCTCTGATGTTAAAATGGTGGCCTGTGAGCGTGAGGGTCGAGGAAGCGCAGTGGAGAGTAGCAACGTAAAGTAACTGTAGCGTATTGTTCTCTGGGCGAAAGGGCTTCAAACCTAACAGCACAACAAAAGAGTGGAGAGAAAGTGCTTTTTGTCACCGTGGAGAAATCTTTGCCAAAACTCCCCTCTACTTGGAAAGGATGAAGAGCTTTTATGAGGTTGAAAAGAGAGCAAGGAAATATGGCTCCATTCCCACGTCGAGACCTGCTATTTCTTGGTGGGTACAGAAGGGTGTCTGTGCACGTTCACCCAATTACAGGAAAGGAGCATTTACCAGCAAAAGCGTGACATGCTTAGAAAAGGCATATGGCCCTCCTTTCTGCCCAACCTAAAATGACAGTCTGGTCCAGGGGAGTTGGTTCATTTTGACAGGACAATAGTAGCAGCATTCTAACTTCCATTGTATTCTTGCTTGAAATTTCCTTCTTGTAATAATAAAAGTCCTCCCAGGACAATAAGTATAGAATAAAATAGGCATGAGAAAGCTTATAGATATCAGATTATGGGGAGATCTGGGATTTAAATTCAAATTCAGGTCATTAGAAAAAAGACCAATGACGTGTTTCTCTTGAATCTGTCTGTTTTTTTTTTTTTTTAAAGATTTTATTTATTTATTTGACAGACAGAGATCACAAGTAGGCAGAGAGGCAGGCAGAGAGAGAGGGAGAAGCAGGATCCCCGCTGAGCGGAGAGCCCGATGTGGGGCTCGGTCCCAGGACCCTGGGATCATGACCTGAGCCTAAGGCAGAGGCTTTAACCCACTGAGCCACCCAGGTGCCCCTTGAATCTGTCGGTTTTACATCATTTTCCCCCTAGCACAATGGTTCTCCACCTCACCTACATCACAATCACCTAGAGGGTTGAGTCCCACCCAGCACTTTCTGCTTTCAGGGGGATGGGGTGGGGGTGGGGTCTGAGCATTTGCATTTCTAACAGAGAGTGATGCCGATGCTGCTGATTTTGGAACCGCACTACAGGTGGAGCAGGACTAGTTAAATGCCTAAAACCCTGCCCTGACTTGTATCAAACCTGTACAAAGCAAAAGTTGAATTTTTGGCCAGCTGCTCGCTAGCTGGACTTAAACTGGTATGTATCGGTCAAGTTGGATGGACTGGGTTCCAGTTAAAGACAATGCCAGAAGAGTGAGTCCTTTATACCAGTGAAGAGATGTGCTAGAAAAATGTGTGGGGGGTTGAACATGGTAAAGATAGACATAGGCCCATAAGTTCGTATAGACCTTATGCAATGGAATCGCTTTTCTTGCCCTAATTTTCCCTTTATAATTCTGAATTATGCGAAGCGATGAATAATTTGTTTATAAGAAGGGTTGGATTTGAGCATGTTATATTCTGTGCTGCTTCTAGGATAACCCTCAGGGTCTTTTGTTCTTAGGTGTTTCTTCAGGAAACAGAAAACCTCTCTGTACCAGGTCTCGAGAATTTGGGGTCTTTTCCCTTTGGCTAACACAGGTAGGCAGGGAACACATGAGAATCCAGCCTTACACAAATGGAAACCACAGTAGTATCACAGGATGATAGGGGCCAATCTTCTCCTTCTTCAGGTAAGTAGGCTGTGTGGGAGTGTTTGAAGGAGTTGACTGGTGAACTGCACAGTCTACCATGGGCATTGGTGATGGGTGGGGAGAAGTTCAGGATAAGGGGCCGATGTGTCCTGTCACCTTGTTTGTGCCCTTGAGACCTGGTGTGTGGAGGCAAGGGATTCAGGGTCCGAGAGGAGGAGGGCATCTTTGGATCTGGTGGCTAAACTGTGAAACCACCATCCCTCAAATTTCTTTGTGTCTGTAGTCTCCTTGGGAGGCCGGCCAACTTGCTGTCTGCTGTTGAGAGTGGGCGAGGAAGTAGGAGGGAAGAACCGGCTGATAAGAGAGTAGGAGGACAATGAGAAACTGTGAAGAGTGGAAAATTTGTTGAAGGGGGTGAGGAAAAAGCTGGTGAGGCACAAGAACCCCAATTTAAAATATACAACTTGAGGAACCCTGCCATCTCCAGCAGACCAGGGACTTCGCATGTGTTGTCGCTCGATCCTTGCAGGCTTGTGCTGGCCATGCACCCGTGGCCTCCAGATGTAGCCCCGCTGTGAGCCACAGGAGAGCCAGTTTGTAGGGCACGTGTCCCGGGCCATGTGTGGGTAGTGTGTCTGGTGGAAGGCACTGGCAGGATTGAGAAGTGAGGGAAGAAGAATCCCAGAGAATTCCCCTCCTCACCCCTGTCTCTGCCTCAGGTGGCTGCTCTGACAGCAACTGCCAGATAAGCCCTCAGAGACTCAGTTTCCCCAGGTGACCTTGGACTTCCATCATTTCATCTCCTGCCTTGTCTTCCTCCCCAGGACAGATAGTGGTTTCCTCTCTGCCAGAACCCCTGTCATCTGTGGAAAGGATTCCCTGAATTACACTCTTTCTATTGTAAATACTTAGAAATAGTTCATTTCATTGATTAGATCCTGACTGATACAGGTTAGAATTCTTATTCATAGTGAGCAGATGAGTAAACTCAAGCTTGTACAGGTTGACTTGTTCAAGGTCATCACAGCTAGAAAATGATGAGATTGACATTCAGAAAGCAAGACTGCAGAGCTCACTCACACTGTTAACACAATGCTAAGTGGCCTCTCAGAAAGAGTTTGGGTGAATTAAGAAAAGAGAAGGAAAGAAATATTTTCATGCATGAAACAGTGGTAATGGTGTGAAAATGTTACTTTGACCTCAAGCAATTAGGTGATCTCTGTGGTAGGTAGGCGTGTGTGCCCTGTGTTCTATAGTCCTAAATCTTGGTGAATTAATTCAACTCAGGCACGGATGCTGGTCTTTTATTATAATTCCTTATTTACTTGGTTGATCACAAGGGGTTACTGATTTCCACTCAGCTAGCTATAGTTTGTGAAAATGCGGCCTGAGCCTTGCTTTGGAACTCAGGTTGCTATAGAAACCTTTGACTGGAGGTGGATGGATCATGGAGGTTTATTAATAAGAATTTCCCTGTTCTACCTCTGCACTTGGTCTGTGTGAAAATCCAAGAAAGGCTCATTAGTTTTTATATTAGTCAGGGTTCTCCAGAGAATCCAAACCAATAGGATGTACATAGATAAAGAGATTTATCTTAAGGAATTGCCTCACGTGATTATGATAATCAGCAAGCTAGAGACCCAGGAAATGGTATAGTTCTAGTTCGAATGCCAGCAGGCTTGAGATCAGAGAGTGGATGTTTTAGTATGAGTCCAAAGACAGGAAAAAAAATCATGTCCCATCTCAAGGTAGTTGAGCAGGAGTTCCTCCTTACTTGGGGGAGGGTCAGCCTTTTGTTTTTAATGCAGGCCTTCAACTGATTAGATGAGGCCCACCTGTATCAGGAAGGCCAACCTGCTTTATTTATTTGTTTATTTTTAGATTTTATTTATTTATTTGACAGACAGAGATCACAAATAGGCAGAGAGGCAGGCAGAGAGAGAGGAAGGGAAGCAGGCTCCCTGCTAAGCAGGGAGCCTGATGTGGGGCTCCATCCCAGGACCCTGGAATCATGACCTGAGCCGGAGGCGGAGGCTTTAACCTACTGAGCCACCGAGGCACCCCCGGCCAACCTGCTTTAATAGTCCACTTACTTAAATGTTAATCTCATCCAGAAATACCCTCACAGACACACCTAGAATAATGCGTGGCCAAATGTCTGGGCATCCTGTGGCTTTAGTCAAATTAGAACACAAAATTAATGATTGCAGTTTTCATTATTGAAGGCTAACTTTTCAACCTAATTGTTTGGTGATCAAAGATGAAGTTTCTCTTTCCAATCAGCCCAACAGAATGCTGATCTTCCCGCATCAGAGGAGAGTGTATTTTTGAGTTGATTGCTGTCTGGCTTCTTCCAGGGAAATCTGTCTTGAACTGAATGATATCACGGTGTCAACTAATATTGGATAGAGGGCAGTGATTCTCAGAGAGTGACCTCAGAGCACCAGCACCGGTATCACTTAGGAAATTGTTAGAAATGTAAAATCTTGGACCCCACCCCCGACTTACTGAATTGGAAACTGAAAAATTGGTGTTTTAACAAGCCCTTCCTGGTGATTCTGATGCATAGTCAAATTAAAAAACCAGTGGTCTATCCTACAGCAGTCTTTCTTGAACTGAGAGCCATAGATCTTCAAGAATATGCTTGGGGGGGATGAGATTTTTCTAAAAGAATGAGAGGTGAAGTGTTGGTTTTTGACAAAAAAAAAAAAACTAATATAAATATGTCCTAAGTAGCCTAAATGATCAGTTTAGAAACAAATACTGCCATACCATTTCTTTGTCCATAATTTTGTGTCCACATTAGTTTTCATGTGCATTGAATAGAATTCTTTTGCTACAAGTTCATGAGATGCATCTGTGCTCAGTGAATTGTTGTGGGAATTTGAACCTACAAGCGTGATGGACAATTGAGCTGTCACATAGGATGACACTATCTGCATGTCAGACACGTGGGACCTGTGCCCTAGCGGTCACTGTGATTCAATGCCAGCAAACAGCATCACCTCCCACGTTGACTTCATGCTGCTAACTCGAATTTCATTGGTTTTGTAGATTTGTGTTACTTTGTAAGCTTCTTTTGGCTTTATTGTTGTTTGCATATACAAACCCAAGAACCTTAGGCTGAAATTTATATTTGCATCTATCTAAGTGACATAATAATGAATGTAACTTATATGAACTTTGGGTCTATACAAATTTACTCCTTTTAAAAGGAATTTGTGTTTTGTATCAGTAAGGATAGGCAAACTTACGCAACAATATAAAAAAAAAGTTATATAACTCAAAAGAAGTTGAGGGGTTTTTGCTAATTTGAGGTCACTCAGGGACCCAGACTAGCTGAGGCTTCATTTTGACCTTAGCATTCTTTTTTTTTTTTTTTTTAAATATTTAATTTATTTATTTGACACACAGAGAGAGAACACAAGCACAGGGAGCAGCAGAGGGAGAGGGAGAAGCAGGCTCCCTACTGAGTGTGGAACCCAACACAGGGCTTGATCCCAGGTCTCTGAGATCATGACCTGAGCTAAAACCAAGAGTCAGTTGCTTAACCAACTGAAACACCCCGGCACCCCTGTAGGAAGCAGTTTTGATTTGCGATGACTAATGACGTTGGGCATCTTTTCATGTGCTTACTGGCCATTCACTTATCTCCTTTGGAGAAATGTCTGTTCAAATCCTCTATTTTTTAACTGGGTTGTCTTTTTAATGTTGAGCTATAAGGATTCTTTATTTATTCTGGACACTAGACCTTTATCAGATATGTGATTGAACATTTCCTCCCATTCTGTGGGTTGTCTTCCCACCTTCTGGGTAGTGTTTTTTGATGCCCAGAAGCTTTTAATTTTTATGAAGTCAAATTTATCTATTTTTTTCTTTGGTTGCTTACACTTTAGGTGGCACATCTAAGAATCTGTTGGTCACCTTTAATGACCGCAGCAGGATTCTATTGTGGCAAAATGGGCCCTGGTATTTGAAGCTTCCCCCTGGAAGTTCCACGCATTACTGAAGTTCACATTTCATAGGCTACAGAATGTCAGATGGTTTTACCTAATTTTAGGAGACAGAAAAGTGCAAACTTACTGTGTTTGAAAGTGGGGAAAATAAGAAATAGCATTAGACAGTGTTAAACAACACTAATCACTCCGTGATTGAACTCACACTTGAGAAACACCAAAGTTGGAATCACCAAAAACAACATATGTTGTATATTTTAGAACCAAAAGTCTGTCTTTACTGGTATACAACCAGATCTTATGTCCTTGCCTTCTCTTAAGGTTCTATATGAGAAGTAGTCTTGTGAAAAATTTTACATCGTCAGCAAGTTTAGGGCAAACTATATTGTTTGTTATGTTACTTGGTGGCTTTTACATAAGGAAATGCATAGTAATTCTTCTTAGAATTTAGTAACAGGAAGACATCTATTTCTAGATGTTACATGCCTCCCTTTTATTTTGTAATGGGAAAATGTTTACTTTTGTTGCCAGGAAGCTCAGAGCTGAAATTAACGACTGTCTCATAGCCTTCCAGTATATCTCATACTCTCTTGTTCAAATATCAAGATTTTTTTCTCTAATGTTTATTTTTGCTGTTTTGTGTCCTTTTTGTGTATGTGTGTGAACTCTTTTTTTTTTTTTTTTTTTTGCCATGCATGCAGTTAGGAGATAAGTTACAAATAAATTACAGATATTATTATCTTTTTCAATACAGTTCTTAGGGGAATGTTATGCTTAATTTTCAAATTTTCCTGATCATCCTACTGTGTTCATGCATCAAAAGTAAAATGCATTAAGAGTATAATGAACTTAAGACATGAAATTGGTACAACATGAGTAAGGGTTGAAAAAAATTGGTGAAGTCACCTTTTCCTCTTAGCATCGACACTAGTAATTGCATGATACTCTCAATTTACCCTTTTGTGGGAGAGTGGTTTGGTAATTATATCACAAGCCTCAAAAATGTGCATACTGTTAGACTCAAAATTGAACTTCTGGGTATTTGTCCTAAGAAAGTAATTTGAGAAGTGGGCAAATATTAATAGTTATATAATCACTAATGCTTTTTTTAAATGAATTTGAGAGAGAGAGAGAGTGCATGAATGAGCAGGAGCAGGGGGAGGGGCAGAGGGAGAGAGAATCTGAAGCAGACTCCACACTGAGCATGGAGCCCAACATGGGGCTCGATCTCACAACTCTGAGATTATGACCTGAGCTGAAACCGAGAATAGGACCCTTTCCTAGCTGAGCCGCCCAGGAGCCCCATATTTCCTAATGCTTTTAAATCTTGTGGTTGGTGTTTTATATATATATTTTCTCATTTAAATGGTAGGCGCCACTGTACCCTCATTTAACAGAGAAGGAACGTGAGGCTCAGAGAGCTTAAAGGACTTGTTTGAAGCCACTTGCAGTTAAGAGGGCAGTGCCTGGGACTTGAACCAAAGCCATTCAGTTCAGAGTCTAGAATTTCAATAATTATTCCCAATGCAGATGAGAGAGCAAAATTTGGAGACAGTAAAAATGGTCAACTATAAAAATTTGTTAAATAAATTAAGTCATACATTGGAATACGATGCCACCACCTACGGTGTTGCAAAATTGATTTATGGACATGGGAAGCCATTTACCATATACTCTTTTTTTTTTTAAGATTTTATTTATTTATTTGACAGAGATCACAAATAGGCAGAGAGGCAGGCAGAGAGAGAGGAAGGGAAGCAGGCTCCCTGCTGAGCAGAAAGGCTGATGTGGGGCTCGATCCCAGGACCCCAGGATCATGACCTGAGCCAAAGGCAGAGGCTTTAACCCACTGAGCCACCCAGGTGCCCCAACACCATATACTCTTGAGTGAAAAAAAGCAGAAAAGAAAATAGCATCCAGGGTACGACACAAACACATGTGCATGTGTGTTTGTGTGTATGTGTCTATGTGGGTGTGGTATTAAAAAATACTGATGCCAGATCAATGAAATGAGATCAGACCTACCAAATTTGACCTCTCCAGACCATTGAAATCAGAGTCTCTGGGGGTTTGTCCTGAGCTTCACTATTTGTGAAATACTTCCCAGGTTATTCCAATATGTTTCCAAGGTTGAGGACCATGGTAAAGTAGGAAGTTTACCCAGGAATTAAAAGCAGTTGTCTCTGAATGGCATGGGAGACTTGCCTTTACCTGCATAAACCCCATAACTTACTCTCTTATGTTCTAGAATGTAAATATATTTTTAGTGAAGATATGCAGTGTGTGTATGTGTGTGCACGTGCATGTGTGTGCATGTGAGTGTTTGTCCATGTCCGTGTATTTGTGTGGGTTGTGCTCTTCCACGGAACCTGGGAGACAAACTACGTTCCATAGAGATGCCTGCGGGACCAAGCCAAGCACAACAGCCCTGCTTCTCCAGACAGCTTGGGCTGGTAAAGTCTTGGCCTGCTCAGGTATTCCAAACAGCTACTCCGGCAGCTTTCTGCATCCCTGCTGGTGACCAGTCATCCCAGTTGGCCTGGGCCTCTCCTACTTTTAGCACCCAGTCTCCAGTCCTAAGAAACCTCCCAGTGTTGGGCAAACAGGACAGTTGGTCCCCCTGTTCCTGCTCTGCTAGCTGCTGTCATCCTTTGCCCCCTACTCAGTCTCTCTCTGAGCCCCAGCGCTGCCCCTCCTCCACTCTTCATCACCACCCAACACGGCATGTGAAGGCGGGGTTGAAGCAAACCATATCAATGTTTGCTCCAGGGCCAAAGTACAAATGAAAAATGAATTTTCTTTTTTCATCTGCCATTTGTTTGGGAGGAGGAGGGTATCTGTAAGCCCAACAATACCAGGAGTTACTCTCTTTTATTTTGCTCTGGGCTTTCCTTAATAGCCTTGAACATGCTGAATTTTCTAATTTATGGGAAAGCTATGGTATTCGTGCTGAGTAGTCCATTTCTTTAATATTCCTGAATCATAATACATTTCTCTAGGCTATGTTAGAGGCCTGCCAGCCAGTCCTTCATCATGACTTCAGCTTTCATAGGATTTTACAAAAAGCTGGCCTGGATTCTGCATAGATAATTCTAGAAATGGAATCCAAAGAGCCTGTTTTCCCCAGGCCTCCTTTTCTAAATTATTGTTTGATCTCATCATACTCTGCTAAACCTTGGGTCTTGTTTCAAATTGCATATCACTCTTTTTATATGGTTTGACTGATATAACAAACCTTATTGGAAATATATAAGTACATCAAACCCTACTGGTTACTCACAATATTTGAGGTGTAACACCATTGCACATATATTATTCTTTTTCTTAAACTTGGTGCATCAGAAATTTTCCCATTCGCACAACTGTCATCCTCACTCATCAATTCCCACTGAATAATGGCACACACCTGACCCAAATCAATTACACCAAAGTGACGATATATTAAAAAAAAAAAGGTAAGAACCAAAGCTCCATTCCCAAGCTGCAGTAAGATCTAGTTTGTCGGTTGTAACTGAAGACTCGAGGCCAAGATTGTGTGAGGGATGGTGCGGATTGTATGCTCTCTTTGTGAAAATGGACTGGATATCATTATGAACCAGACATGGATGAAACGTTTACCCTCTTTCTGCTAAGGCTGCTCACTTAGGGAAAACTGCTTTCATTACACGAAATTTTCTCCAGTCTCCTTATCCAATTCACATAGCCTTGGGACATTACAAAATTGTTCTTTTCGCAAGAGACTAAATAGCTAATATTCCTCTAAATATTGTAACATTTCCTTCAAAATGTGAAAGGAAGATTAACCTGCCTATTTAATGAGCTAGTATATTGGCAAGCATAGGGCCAATGGCTTCTCTCTCTTTCTGTGAACTCCTGGCTGGTTACAGACCAATAGATAAAAAATTGGGTAAACAGAACTTGCTTTCCACCCATCATGTCATGACAGGGGCTGCTCCCACCTCTTCAACTGTGAAGACACATTTTCCTCCTGGAAATATATGGGGGGTAGAAAAGCCAACATCCTGGGCTTTTCTTTCAGGAACATTTAGGCCACTGGCTACCTTGGGTATCTCGCATGCTCTTAAGAAACACTTCCATTCCACATATGTTCCTCTTTGATGAAATGCCATGGTTTGAATACAAATAACTCAGCAAATGTTAATTCCCTCCAAAATCCAAAACTTCCCATCCTTCAAGACCTTGCTCAAATGCCTGATGACCTCCAGGTAGGAAGGACCTTTCTCCCCTGCTCCCCGCTCCTCAAATCTCTTTCCTTCCACAGGAAAGACCTCCACGTCCAGGATAACCTGTCCCTGTCCCCCAGCCCCCACAGCAGTGTGCTAAATCAGAGAGGTGATCTCCAGATCAAGTTTTCCTTTAGTCCAGCCCCCATCAAGAATACTAGTCAATCTGGTCCCTGCCTTGGGTGACCTGTTAAATTTAAGCATCTTCCAATGACAGACATTAACTGAGGGTGAAGGTGATAAAGAATTAAATCTGAGATTACATTAAGAAAATAAATATTTCCGTCTTTAGTTCTGTTTTGGGGAGTCACTGGACTTCCATCATTATGTGGCTGAGCACTTAGCTTCCTTCCATTGGTTTTCCCTCTTTGGCCTGGTTGGGAGGAATCCATCAGTATGAAGGAGGAACTATGTGTCTTTAATGGACCTTTTGTTACTCAAAGAAGGCTGTGACATTCCATCAAATTTTAAGGTTCTTTCTGTTTCACTTAATTTAGTGTTTCTCAGTGGGGATCCTATGGGTAATTTGTCCAGGACATTTCTACTTTGACTACTATAGTATGTTAAGCATCCTTGCTTCCCCCCCATGTCCCAAAACCCCAGAGAAGACCACTGTTGACGGTGGTTGAGAAAATACTATTTTTACAAAAATGCTTGCATATTATAGCTGGTAGAATTCTAAGAAGATCCCCAATGACCCACACACTTGTCTAATCTCCTTGAACATGGGCAGAAACTATGACAATAATGAGATACGTGATTATGTTACGTGAGATGAGAAAAGGGAGATTATCCTGGTGAACTGGGCCTAATTAGCTCGTGTCCTTTTGAAGCAGAGGATGACGTCAGACATTTAAAGCAAAAGACATGCCCTTGGTGGCTTGAAGGTGGGAGCCATATGGCGAGGAGTGGAGGAGGTCTTCAGGGGCTGAGAGAAGCCTGGCTGACTGTCATGGAGGAAATGGGGGTCTCAGTCTTACAACTGCAAGGAAACAGATTCTGCCAACAACTTGGATGAGCTTGGAAGAGGACCCTGGGCCTCAGATGACCCCCCCCACACACACACTGGACCCCAGCCCAGGCTTACACCTTGATTTCAGCCCAGTGAGATCTGGGCAGAGAACCCAAGCACTCTGTGCCCAGACTTCTAACCTACGGAGCTGTGAGAAAATCAGCTGTGGTGATTTGTTACATATCAGTAGAAAGCTAACACCCACACATTTGTCTTTAAAAAGTATATAGATTTCTTCAATAAGATTTAATGTTCTCAATTATAGGAGTGGTGCCGGCTTCAGCTGGGGACTACTGTCACACCCAGCCATTGTGCCCCAGGACACCTCATCATGGCAGAACTCTATTAATGTCTGCCTAGTGAATGAATGACATTGTTAGGCTCCCCTTAAAGGTTGAGGGTAGGGAGGGAGAAAAAAAAAATGTCCTTCATAAAGTTATCCCAATTCAGCAGAACAACATGGGCTAGTATCTACTTCTTTCGAGGCACAAAAAACAATACTGTTATATACAGATTTCTTTCAGTGGCTGAAGATTTTCAGTCAAACTTGATTTTTCCTGGACTTCCCTTGCAAGGTTTCCTTCCTTGGCAAGGATGTAAGAAGAAAGCGCTACATCAGCATATAATTTTATTAGTGTTAGTCTACTGATCCCCTCCAGCATCTGTATAGTCTACCAGACTGTTGGAAATGTCAGGGTAATAATTTTGATTTTATAGTTGTCTTTCCTAATTCCCAGTATGTCTCAAGTCCCTGTGGCAGGACAGGAAGCCAGTGGTGGCTGAGGCCATCGCTAAACCCTCGTTTGGCTCCCTGTGCTTCCTGTCCTGGGACATGGTGCAGAGTGGTGGTGAAGGGCTGGTTTCTGGTCAGAGCCCGTGGATTGAAGTTGCAGGCGTTTCTGTCGCGGGATGTGCCTTTATCTCCCCACTTGGCCAAAGGGATGATAGTAGCGCTATTTCATGGCATAGCTGAGAAGTAAACAAACTAATGTATGTAAAGTACTTAGCATAATGTCTGCTGTTAGGCAGCACTCCAATATTAACTATTATCGTTCCTGCCAAATATGAAAGATTGATTTCTGTAAATGTAAGAAATGTTTGCACTTTCCTTTCTGTGTTTCTGTTGCAAAAACAATGGTTTTCCAAATATAAAATGACATATTCTTAATATATTTTTCTGAACGAAACCTCCTGTATATTCTCATTGGGCGACTCTGCGGGACAGGTTCCCTGTTCTGAGAATCCCATTCACAGCTGTGGGTAGTCTGTGTGTGTGTGGGTGGGGGGGAGTTATCTTGTCCAGAGGAAGCCACGTTCAGGCTTTTGGCCCTAAGTTCTTGCAAAACCAGGTGTTGCCTTTCGTGGGGGCTGTGGTGCATATGATTTAGAGATAAGTGCCGGGTAGGAGAGGCCATATAGAATTTTGGCTTCAGGAACAGGGAGGCTACGCTCCTGTAGGTTGGGCTCTAGGTGGCTCAGGGAGAACGGAAAAGGCTTTCCAGAGAAGGTGAGGTAGTAACTTTGAGCTGCTGCTTTGTAGAGCAGAGCAAAAGGGGGCAAATCCCAGTGAAGAATTGCCAGCGAGACCCACCTGTGGCACTTTCAGAATCTTGTTTTGAAATGGCATGTAGATTTCAGCAACATGCTTGCACTTGAAAACACAAACTCCCCACAGCGCTGGTGTTTACGAGTGTGGACTTGCTTTGGCATCCAGTGTAATTTTTTTCTGGCCACGAAACTGCCATTCTTCCCATCTGCTCCCTCAAGCAAATCTTTGTGAAAGAGGAGTTCCAGCTGGGGCGATCTGGGTCGCCTTGTTAAAAATGGGCTGTGGATGGGCAAGGGAAGGGGTTTCCCTGTCTCCCAGCTGAGGAGAGCATTACATAGGCACTTCCTCGTGAGCAGGACGTGAGGAGAGGGGAGCTGTGTATTTACAACCAGAGAGACCAAAGCGGCATCGACTCTGTTTACCTTTCTTGGGCTATTGAGGGATCAGAACTGCTTTGTTCAGGCCCCTCCTGGGGGCGGGGGGGTGGGGGGGGGTGGGGAGAGATCCTCTTACCAAGCACCAAGGGGGAGGTCTCCTGGAGTGGGTGCAGTAAGGATTCTCTGGGCCTTCATGGCTTGGTTACATTCCAATCCATCTGTGTGATAGTTTCCGCCCTTTCTTAGCACACTTATTTTTGCAAAGATTAGTGCTATATTGGGAGCCTGTGCAGGGTTGCCAGGTAAAATATAGGGCCTTTTGTATTTGTAGCATACAAAAAGTTAAATGGAAATTTTAGATAAACAATTTTTTTTATTGTTATGTTAGTCACCATACAGTACATCATTAGTTTTTGATGCAATGTTCCAAGATTCAAAACACCCGGTGCTCCATGCAATCTATGCCCTCCTTAATACCCACCACCAGGCTCACCCATCCCCCCATCCTCCTCCCCTCGAAAACCCTCAGTTTGTTTCTCGGAGTCCACAGTCTCTCATGGTTTGTATTCCCCTCCGATTTCCCCCAAGTGACTTTTCCTTTCAAATAAACAATTTTTTTAGTGCACATCCCATGCAACATTTATGAATACTTATTCTAAAAAAAATTATTCTTTTGCTTATCTGAAATTCACATATAACTTTTTTTTGGGGGGGGTGTAATCTGGCAATCCTAACTCTATGGGGCCTGGTGACCTGGGCTGTGGGGAGGTAGCACACGCTAGGAAGATAGCAGGGTTCATTTCCCGGTGGGTTTTTGTGGTGGCCTGTGATGACAAAGTGACAGCAAGCAGTCCCCTCCCCAAGGAGTCTGCTAAGTAGCAGAAAGGAGCCCGATTAAGAGTACCCTGCATTCCTTCCTAATCAGACTAAGAAAATCTCCCCTTCTCAAACCAGCCTTTCCTTCTAGAAGACCCACTCCACTGGCTGTGACCAGTTGTCCATATGCTAGGCCTGGCCTCATCCCATCCACTGGTGAGCCGTTTATCCTCCATTACTAACCCAGGAAACGACTTCCATGTTTCCTGCCCAGGGGTGGTACCAAAATGTCTTGGCTGAAGAGCTGATAACAAGGAATGAAATCAGAAATCCAGTGTGAAGAGAGCGTAATTGGGAGGTATGGCAGGCGGTTGCAACAGGGGAAACTTGATAGTTTGATAGACCTGTGTTCAAAGCCTGGCACTCAGGCTTCCTTGTGGACGGATCCAGGGATGTGGTCTCTGTTATCTCATCTCTAAAGTGGGACTGATTGTGATATTTTTACCTCACGAAGTTGTGAGAAGGTTCAATGAGATGGTATAGTCAAGGCTTTCAGAGAGTGTGTTATTTGCCAAGAGCTAACTTAATCACAGTGCTTATTGCCACATCCACACAGTGGCTCAGTCTACCCCATGCCACCCATGATTGTCAGCGTGCCATGATTGCCCCGTGTCACGGAAAGGGGATGTCTTTGCTTGATCTTAGCCAAAAGGCTGGGAAGCGATGGAAAGGGGATGTCTTACCATGCTTCCTTTCTGACAGCAGGAAGCACCTGGTTGCCTTCTGAAGGTCCTTCTAGAAGGACTCGGGGGTTCCTCGGCACCATAATCAATGGCTACACTTGGGTGGATCAGCTCCAGCTCCAACGTGGGGTGGGATTGGGGGTTCCCCATGATTTCATGAGTTCTCACTCTAAACCTCTTTATATCAACATTAAACTTAGGTAAACACTGTGTGTTAGCACTGCAGAGTCAGCTTCAGACAAGTCCTTGTCCGCACCCCCCACCCTCCCACCCAGTCAGACCACAGCCCAGGCCCCTGTGTAAAGACCTTGGGAGCCATCACTCAGCCAGATGAGAAGTGTCTGGGCCTCCAAGCATGGGCAACCTCTTCCAGAGAGGCCACCAAGGTTCTTACAACACTGGCTCTGTAAGAACACACAAAACCAGATAGAAGACATTTGAAAGTTCCAGGATTTAGTTGAAAGCTTCTTTATTAAGATTATCTAGCTAATTAGACGCATATCAGAATGCACTGATGTATGTATTGCAATAGAGGATGTGTGGGTAAAGGGCAGGCTTAATGGGACCGATAGGCTTTTAGAAAGGGCATTCCGAGAAAGTTCCAGTGACATTTTAATGCAACTGATTACATGTAAGGATGGGGGAGGCTTGTTTTGGGGGCTGGACCATAGACCCTGGGCCAAAGAGGCTGGGGCTGCCTGGGATTTGGGTAGCAGGAGGGGGCAGGGCCCGCACCGCGGCCTTCTGTCTCATTGGGTCTGCTGTCCTCGACCTGGCAGCTGGGGCCAGCCTTGCCCCTCCGCCCACCACTGCCCTGGGGAGTCAGCTGGCTGGTGGGCCATCCCACAGGGGGGTGTGCACTGAGTTCTCTCCCAGGGAGGGAGAGTCTCCCAAGGACTCCATACATCACTGTCTTCACCTGCCAAGGAGGAAAGATAGTGCTGCAGAGATAACAGCTTTTATTCATTCCTTTGTAGTTGGGCCCGACGAGGAGCCAGAAGCACTGGGATGTAGGTAATAAGTCCGTCGCACGGCACGCCGATGGGAGCACAGAGTCTGGGGCTGGAGAGCGTGTGACTGAGTGATGAGGGCCTTAGGGTGTTATCCTCCCTAAAGTTCCACTTTTGGAGCTGTGCGGGTGCAATCACGTCATCGTGGCTGGTGCGAGCAGCCAGCTGTGACAGGGAGGGACAGGCCGGGGTCAGCATGGCAAACACTGTGAGGTCTTTCCATGATGTAATCATTGAAGGGTTAGCATGGAACAAGCTGTTGCTGGCTCTCTGAGTGAGGACGGAGGGCAGAGATACTTTGCCTTGTGCACAAAGACAAAAGAGGGCAGACGGTTGCTGTTGTCACCACCAAACCCAGTCAGATGCTGCCAGGTCGGTTTTCCTCTGGACCCGTGATCTCCCGAGATGACCAAATTAGCTATCATACTCAGAGAGGGGACCCATCATATTCAGGGGCATTTCTTTTCATCTCGGGGACATCGGGGTTTGGCATTGTTTTTCTTCCATCTGATCTTAGCGTGTCCTGGTACTCAGCTCTCACTGTTGGCTCAGGTCTGTTTCATGCTGTTGTTCCCAACTCTCCCTTCCTCCTGGAGATCCTGTTACACTCCGAGGACCAGATGACTAGAGGCTGCTGACATCTTCCTCTGGTAGGGAATATGCAGTGCTAAAGGGACTTGGTCTCATCAGTGCCCTGGGGCTTTGCTGAGCGCAGAGGAGTTCCCAGGCAGGCTGGTGGAGAAGCATGCAGAGGCTATCCCATGTTAGTGCCTGGTTTACACAAGCCATCTTCATGAGAACAGGGGCTATAGCTCTCCCATTAACTATTGTCCGAATGCCCCACCTCTCCCACCTTGCCCCAGACACACACCTGTATCCTGCTCAGCCCCCTTCTTTTCTCCCCAGGTGACTGGTTAGTTTATGAGTTAATTATATTCAAGAGGGCCAAAGTATTTTTTTTTTAAGCCATGGTGGTGAGCTAGCTTCTCCTCCTGCTGCCTTCCTGAGTCACTGGCTGGCCCCGCTGCCAGGAAGAGAGGAAGAGCTGGGTGGAGGAGGGAAAGGTGACTAATAACAGGGGAGAATGTTTAGCCTGGAGAGCGATCTCCCTGCTTTCTTTACATCAAGTCATTGTGTGGACCAAGCGTGTTTGTCGGTTTGTGTGCACACGCGTGTGCCGGCACGTGCTGGAGCCTTGTGTGAGAGCCAGCACTTTCTCAGAGTCCCCTGAGGTGCTTGGTGTGGGCCAGTGTTCTGAGGTCCTGTCTTCTCCTTCTTGCAGTCGAACTCAAGTCCAACGGACCTTGTGAAATTCGTTTTTTAAATCATGTTCAGTGAATGTTCTTGGATTTGCTAATGCTCGCACCCTCCTCGGGTAGATCAAGGGTGGGCATGAAGTATACTAAATCCTTCACAAAGGCCTTTTCCCTTTCTTTCAAATATCTGTTTTTCCCAAACCGTTAAAAAAAAAAATAGCATTTACTCCTTCAAAATGGAAGTCCCTCCACAAATGACTCTATTGACAGAGAAAATAAAATCCTTCAGCTAACTCCTCGCTTCCTGGGCCCTCAGAGGAGGGAGACGGAGGTCAGGCCCTCAAACGTTACACCTCCATCCACCCCGGAAAGAGGATCTGTGCCCTTATTTAGAATGTATTTACACAGTTCGGTGGTCACTGAATGAGCCTGTTTAATGAAATGCTGGACTTGGATCTAGACAGGCCGGTTAGAAATCATTATGAGTAAATATGTGTGGAGATTTATTTTTCATCCCCCAGAGGTCTTTCACGGGTTCCTGAAGATAAATATGTGTGTGGCATCCAGTTTGTATTTCCCCAGCCTAACGTAGTGCTGAGGTAAGTGGTTTGCTTCTTCCACTGAGCTTGTTAACAGGCAGAAAACGGCTCTCCTCCCCAGGCGGCAGTGACAGGACAAGCCTGCCTGGGAGACCACGCCTGGGCGGCAGCCTCTTCCTCAGCCTAGAACGTTAGGGTAGGCGCAGGCTGGTTGTCGTGCCAAGCAGTCGCATGCCGTCAAGGAGTGGACCAGCTGGCACCAGATGAGTTTTGCTTTCCATTCTGGAAGCCCCATCGCTTCTCCTGTGTGAATCCATATTGCCTTTTGGGTGTTAGGGA